>NW_015166488.1:9713-10997 GCF_001447785.1 Gekko japonicus | reverse complement strand
AGGCAAGCTGAATCTCGGAAGTTAAGCAGGGCCGACCCAGGCAAGGACTTGGAAGAGAGACCTCCAAGGAATACCAGGGCTAGGACATAAAGGCAGGCAATCAAGCCACCTCTCTGAAACGTCCAAACGTCCATATTCTGATTTTGCAGAATCAGTCGTAAATTTGCCTGTGTGGTTTTTTTTTTAAAGCCAGGACAAGAATCAGTATTTTTAAATTATAGGGATTTAGGTAGAACGCTGAGAAAATCTCCATCTTATGAGATCACCTTTGGAAACTCCTTGGTGACTTTAAAGGGGGGGGGGACGCAAGTAGACATCTTTCTGAAATACTTCTGTCTGACCTTCCTGGATCTGGCAGGGGCAGAAGACTATGATCAAAAAGGTTTCTCGGAGAAACAATACTGGACCCGCGCCGGAGGATTTTACGAATGACAGAAGTTAAACACATTTTGACCCACAAAATTAAAGTGAAACAAACCACTTACATTTTAATGATTTTCATTCTTATGTATATACCTTAGGGGTGTTCACAAATGGGAACAAAGTTAAATCATGAGACCCAAATAGTGTCTCCTTGCTAATGATCTCCAGAAGCCGCTCTAAATCACTGCCGACCGAAAGAAGGATGAACCATTTGTTTTTAAAAAGTAGCCTGATCTAAGGTCAGAAGAATGCATTATAAAATGAAAACCAAGCATATATCTGCTAGATTGAATCATAGAATCACAGAGTTGGAAGGGGCCCTACAGGCCATCTAATCCAACCCCCCCTGCTCAATGCAGGATCAGCCTAGAGCATCCCTGACAAGGGTTGGTCCAGCCGCTGCTTGAAGACTGCCAGGGAGGGGGAGCTCACCACCTCCCTCGGCAGCTGATGCTACTGTTGCACAGCTCTGACTGTCAAAACAATTTTCCTAAGGTCCAGGATGGATGGATGGATGGATACCTTCCTGCCCTTAATTTAAACCCATTATTGTGAGTCCTCTCCTCTGCTGCCCACAGGGACGGCTCCCTGCCCTCCTCTAAGGGACAGCCCTTCAGATACTCCAAGGGAGCCACCATGTCTTCCCTCAACCTCCTCTTCTCTAGACTAAAAATTCCCAAATCCCTCAGCCTTTCCTCACAGGGATGGATAGATGATAGATAGATAGATAGATAGATAGATAGATAGATAGATAGATAGATAGATAGATAGATAGATAGATAGATAGATAGATGATGGATGGATGAATAGATGGATGGATGGATGGATAGATGGATAGATAGATGATAGATAGATAGATAG
>NW_015166488.1:5171-9227 GCF_001447785.1 Gekko japonicus | reverse complement strand
AGAAGATAGATAGATAGATAGAGATAGATAAATAGATATAGATAGATAGATAGATAGATGATAGATAGATAGATAGATAGAGAGATAGATAGATAGATAGATAGATAGATAGATAGATAGATAGATGATAGACAGACGGACGGACAGACGGACGGATATGATAGATTATGATGGCAGACCACCAAGGAAGTCCAGGGTTGCTACACAGAGGCAGGTGATGGCAAACCACCTCTGAATGTCTCTTGCGGTTTGTGTTACATCAGCTGCAACTTGATAGCATTTCACACGCAAACACATTTCCGTTCTGATTGTGACTCAGTCACTCCCATCATCGTCAGTAGAGGCATTCCTCCGAGATCTATATTTTAATAATATGGAAGCCAACTTGCACTATTACTTCATAACACCTTATCGTTGCATCCCTATTCCACACATTTATTCCGCAGATAATCCAGAATCCAATTACGAGGGAGCGACTGATACAACTACGGCCCCGCATGCTTTAATAGCTACACCCCAGTGTCAGATGATGCTGACTAGAAACTCCATATCATAAATAGTTTTATATTTTTTGAAAAATATTTTTACAATAATTTCTACATATATAATTAATCATCTTAATCACAATTCACAATATAAGAGATATCAAAAATGTCAAATATCATCTCCAGGAATCTCAAAAGCTATTGTACAACCTTGTAATTCATAATAGTCCTCCTCTGTTAAATAAAAGTTTCAAGAGGGAGGACTCCTTAAAGTCTCTTTATAACATGTGCTCTGTCTTCCTCCAACAGAGGTCCAGATATCCTTCTGTTTCAGAATCTTCCTCAGGGAGTTCCACAACAATTTTCAGCACAAGGTTGCCACATACTAACATACAAGATAGCAGGAACAGAATAGGTTACATTGCTAGTAATCTTATATTAGACAGCGTCTCAAAGAAGTGAAAAGTTCTTACCCAAAGTTTTAATCCAAATTTCTCTTTCAATGTCCCCCCCCCCTTCGAAACCACATACTGGGAAATGGTGATCATTCATAACAGTTACACTGCTGTTATTATTTTTCTTTTAAAAAGTGCCAGTGTGGCAACTCTCACTGCCCAGAGTTTGCAAGTAAGATGAACGAAAGTGGTGATTACAAAATAGCTTAAAGACCATCCATGCACCATGGTAAGCAAGTTTCTATTTCACACCGCACAGAGAGAAAAATCACCACGAATCAGTTCCTTGGAAAATCTAGACGTTAACACTGAAAGATTGTTAGAACGGCAAAATATGACCAACACTGTCTGAAACCACCATGTAGTAGAGTTGCCACACACCCCATTGGAGGTCTACCACTGGCCCTGCCCCCGGCTGTTAATCAGTTGTCCAGCAGGCAAATTTACCAGTACAAAGAAGAAGGCCGAGGCCACATCACTGGCATTGTGCCAGAAGTGACATCACCATCATTCCAGTGACTTCCAAGTGACACTCTGGTATTTGGGCAAAAACTCTATGGTAGAAGCCAGTTTCACCATAGACTTTTTTGCCCAAATGCCAGAGCGTCACTGAGAAGTCACTGGCATGGTTGTTTCAGTTTGTTTTATGTGGGTTTTATATGTTTTTATATTTGGCACACGGTGCCCTAAATTGTGAGCCGCCCTGAGCCCGTTCGTGGGGAGGGCGGGATAGAAATATAATAAAATAAATAAATAAATAAATCACTTCCTGTGTGACACTGGCCCTGTGGCCCAAGCCTTCTTCTTTCTACGGTAAGCACCCCTCCCCTCATCTCCCACCAGCTGCCAAGAGAGCCCTGGCAACCTTACCACCACAGTGTGTGCAATTGATGGAAACTGCTATACAAAATGTCTGGTGTGGAACCACCCCAGGTTGACTTGGACACAGGGGTCATTTTCTGCAGGAGCACACAGGAGCAGAGCTCCGGCAGTAAAGAGCCCAGGGGGCGGGAACATGCAACAAGCCCCACCCCCTGCTCCCAGCAGCCCTCAGTCAGAGCAAGAAGCAGCCAGGTAAGTTGCAGAGCTCCCCCCCGGCCCCCCGGTCCAAAACAGTCCAGTGGCACCTTTGAGACCAAGTTTTATTCAGATACAAGCTCTCCCTCCTCTGCGAGGGCACATCTGCACGTCCCCCCCCAATAGTTAGCAATCCAAAACAGTCCAGTGGAGCCCCTTCTGACACACTTCCGGTGATGTCAGGGGGTGTGGTATATGCAAATAGGTTATGCTAATGAGTTATGCTAATGAGGTCCTGCACCTCTTTTTTCTACGGAATGACCCCTGCTAGGAAGTAAATGTGTTCTAAGATTGCAGCCCATGTGGCCAGAATTGTGTGTAAAACAGAAATATGGTATTTGTTATCCTGTCTTCTTGACAGAGTCTGCTAGATCAGAAGGTTAACAATGCCAAGGTGATTTATTTTTAAAAAACGCTTTAACGGCCAGTGACCCTACAACGACAGAACGATTTGTAAACTGGTATGGCTCTATACCATTAAAGAACGTTCTAAGTGGTTTCAAGCACCATGCGGCGTCATGTAGTGGTTAGGATGTTGGACTAAGATCTGGGGAAACGTGATAGCAAACTCCCCCCCCCCCGACAGACTATGGTACAAATATTTCTGTTTCCTGATTTGGGACCCACCCAACTGAATAGCAAACTTGATTCTCGGCATTATCGGCAAGGGCACCGCAACTGTGCAGTGCATGGGGCATTCTGTCCTTCACACCGATTGTACGTTTTTCTGTTTTAAGATGAATTAGGACATTTCAGGATAGGGCGACAACCAGGATGAATTGGTTGAAAGCAAGGCAGTTTAAACCCCTAATTTTAAACCAAAATGTCTATTTATGAGTTAAGAGTCTTCTTGCATAAATATGTACAAGTCGCGGAGTCCTTGATCCCCAATCTGAGGCCGTTCTTCCAAAGTAGATAGATCTAATGATACTCATTAGTCGCCGAAACATAGTGACTTAAAACTGAATAGCGCTCTTAAACCACCTCGGGGGATGCACAGTAAGTAATGTTATTCTTTCTTTTTAAAAAATGTTAGAAGATGATATACAATCCATTGCTTATTCTTAGATAACTTGACGCTCGTGACTTCAAAGGCAGCCATGTTAAATAGGTCAAAGTAGATTCCATTTTATCCTGAAACTAATGTTCAGCTAATACTGCCAGGATAAAGTGAAAGACCAATGATGTTCACATGCTGTCATTTTGCTTTAGTGGTTAAGTGCGCAGACTCTCATCTGGGAGGACGGGGTTTGATTCCCCACTCCTCCACTTGCAGCTGCTGGATGACCTTCGGCAAGCCATAGTTCTGACAAGAGCTGTCCTTGAAAAGAGTCATTTCTGTCAAGAGTTCTCTCAGCCCCACCTACCTCACAGGGTGTCTGTTGTGGGGAGGGGAAGGGAAAGGAGTTTGTAAGCTGCTCTGAGACACCTTTGGGTAGTGAAGGGCGGGGTATAAATCCAATCTCCTCCTCCTCCACCACTTCTTCTTTTTTTTCTTCTTCTTCAACCTAGAGCTACCCTCCATCACATCAGAGTTTTCTCTGTGGTTTTACCATAGAGTTCCCAGTGATTTCTAGAGCTACCCTATGTCACTTTCAAGTGACAGCAGTGACATTGCATCCCATGTCCCTGCCCCGAACCTTCCCACCAGTTGAGAGGCTCTGCCTTGCAACCTTACCTGTAATGCACTGCAACCATGAGGTAGATGGAGCTAACCACAACTTCAGGTGCTTCCATTGATCAACTTCTAATAAATCTGTGCAAGAAAGCAGTGACTGGCCTGGTGCTTTCAAAATGCTGTGGACCCAAGGGATGGTGTTCCCCTCCCCTAAAGGGTATCACACTACGGGACATTAAATAAGATCTTTAGGGTTTCCAGTTCCATCCTGGCAACTGGTGGGGGTAGGGGGGGATTTACCACGACGTCCAGATTGTTAGGTCAAGATGGCCGTGTTGGTCTGTCTGCCGCAGTAGAAAAGAGCAAGAGTCCAGGAGCACCTTCAAGACGAACAAAATATGTGGCGGGGAGGAGCTGTCAT
>NW_015166488.1:947-4949 GCF_001447785.1 Gekko japonicus | reverse complement strand
TTATTTAATGCTTTTGATGTTCAGTGTTGTTAATGATGATTTAAAAACAAATAAAAATATATTTTTTAAAAAAAGACATCCAGACTGTTAACATTACATAGCTAGTGTGCAGTGTTCCCTCTAAGCTGAGTCAGTGTGAGCTAGCTCACAGTTTTTTAGCCTCCAGCTCACACATTTTTGTCTCAGCTCAGGATGGATGGCTCCAGAGCAAACTAACTTATGCAGTAGCCAAATCACCTGCTCACAACTTTAATGTCGGTAGCTCACAAAGTAGAATTTTTGCTCACAAGACTTCACAGCCAAACTGTTAACATTACAGTGTGTACAGTTTTTTTTGGGATTGCAGCCACGGTCGGTGACCTGTTCTGTCATGACACACACACCCCCAATAATCTAGTCCAGCATTCTGTCTCCTGCTCTGTCATCCAAAAACTCCGGAGCTCCCGACCTCTGTATACCTCTAGCACTGGCTTGCCTGAACCACACTGCAAGCATAGAGGTTCCATCATTAGCTGTGATGGATAACAGCCACTGATGGACCCGTTTCCCATTCCTTTGTCTAATCCCTGATCAAAACCATCCATCATATTCTCTCTCCGATTTGTCACAAGCTGTGTGTGATCTGTTGGATGAGATGGATCGAGGTTTGCCCTCTGCCGCTCTTTCTCTTTCCAAGGATTCGGAGGAAATGGAAGGGGCTTGGGGGTGGGGGCCCTACTGTGACAGCCCAGTTACAGTCCATGTAGAGGCAATAGTTCTGAAGTATTTGGGCTGTCCACAAGTGAAATGAAGGCTGCCAGACCCCCCCTCCCGCTGGATAAGAACATAAGAGAAGCCAATGTTGGATCAGGCCAATAGCCCATCCACTCTAACACTCTGTCACACAGGTGCCATCAGGAGGTCCAGCGGTGGGGCCAGGACACGAGAAGCCCTCCCACTGTTGTCTCGAACTGCTGAACTACCGACCTTCCATAACCTGCAGTTCAGTGTCTTAACCACTTGAGCCTCCGCAGCTCAATCTATACCTTGTGGCTAATAGCCACTGATGGACCCCTGCTCCATATGCTTATCCAGTTCCCTCTTCAAGCCGTCCATGCTTGTCCACCACCTCCTGTGGCAGTGAATCCTGTGTGTTCATCTCTCTTTGGGTGAGGAAGAACTTCCTTTTATCCGTTCTAACCCAACTGCTCAGGAATTTCATGGAGCGAAATTGATGATCAGCTGGCCAGCGGGGTGGGGGGGACTTACCTGGAGAAAGAGAAAGGCCTTGTGGCTGGTGCCGCACAGGGTGTAACATCATGACACCAGGTGACACTCTGGTATCTGGGCACAAACTCTATGATAGAAGCCAGTTTTACCATCGAGTCTTTGCCTGAATACCAGAGTGTCGCTGGACATCGCTTGTGTGATGCTGTCAGTTCCAGTGTGACCCTGCTGACAAGACCTGGACTTTTCTCTTTCTCAGGTAAGCCCCGCCCCCCCATCCCTCACTGGTTACCAGGAGGGCTCTGGCAACCCTAAGTAAAACTGTTTCTGTGGAGCAAGTCCCAGGGTCCTGGATAGCCCTCTGCACTCTTGGGTGTTTAAAGAGTTGTTAAATCACAGCTGGCTTATGGTGACCCCGTAGGGTTTTCAAGGCCATAGGCGTAATCTTCGTGGGGGCGGCGGGGCTTCAGCCCCCGCCGAAATTTTCAGGAAGGTACTCAGCCTCCCCCGGGAGCCACCCTTGCTCCTAGCAAAGCAATGGCCTCTGCCCCAGCCCCACCCCCCCCCCCGGGAAATTGGAAAGTCTACACCCTTGTTCAAGGCAAGAGACATTCAGAGGTGGTTGGCCCTTGCCTGCCTCTGCGTAGTAACCCTGGACTTTCTTGATAGTCTCCCATCTACCCCCAACTCTCCAGGCATCTCCCTGCCTCGAGCTGGCAACCATGCACGCTCCATCTATTCACCCGGCCACTGCATTGCTACCTGCCTGAATATTAACTCCAACTGAATGCTGAGGAAGTGTAATGTTTTCATAAGCTGCCATTGAATGCATTATGTGTTGTGAAACATCTGATTGAAAAGCTATGTTAAGCTTCGTCCTGGGCTAGGATCCAAATCCATCCAATCGTGTTACTAGCCCAGGAAGCACCTAACCAACTCTCCGACTTCTTTGTCAAGCGAGCAACAGGAAGAGTTTTTTAGTGGTCCTGGAACCAGGTCAAAAGAAGCGTTTTGTTTTTTCACCCTTATTCCCATGACCTTTAGCTGACAGTGCCTACATCCCTTAACGTTCTATCTTGGGGTGATTAGAAAGTGTTATGTATTGGGACGGAAACATTGCCAGACAGTGCTGCCAGAGACAGGGTGAGCTTGGAGCTGAATAACAATAGACCAAAAGGATTCTGGCAGTAACCAATCCAGATGTAAAGTTTTGTAAATAGCCTCTCCTCGGGAGTGGGGTGTGTTGGGGTGTGTCCATTGCATGAAATATAACCGAGCTGAGGCTCTGGTCTACAGTCTTGTTCTTGCTGAAATCACTGAATAAAGTAGAGCCGATCACTAGACTGGGAGTCTGTTCATCCATGGAACCCCCACTGTTTAACAGTGGTGACGAAGGTGGGATCCTGTTGAGCCAGCCCAGCCATGGAACCCACTATTTAACAGAAAGATTTTCTGTAAAACACTTTCTCCTCATGCAGCATCCGTGACGATCAGTTTCTTACTAACTTGGAACTCAGAGACGTAGCGGTACTTTCACAATTAAAACAAAATTGCCCTAATTAGACTTGCCAGTCTCCAGGTGGAAAATGTCAACAAAATGCACCGTGCAAGTAATATTTTTTAAAAAATTATGAGGCACACTAAGAAATGTATAAAAAAGCAATTTTCTTTCACAAAATGAGACGTAATTATAGAATAATATAAACACGAATTATGTAAGACCATATGAATTCACATGCATAACAACCTTCTACCATGCCGTGCCAAATCAAAATCTACTAATATACATTGACATGTTGGTTCAGTGTGGTGTATACACAACACTTGAACCAATAGACTTATATTATTCATTTCAGGGCTATTTTTGGGCAGGAACACACAGGAACGGAGTTCCGGCTGGCTCCCAAGTTGGCCACGCCCAGCAGGAACTCATTAGCATAATAGGCCACACCCAACAGCAGAAACTCATTAGGATGGGCTACATTAGGGGTGTGTGACCTAACATGCAAAGGAGTTCCTGCTACAAAAAAGCCCCGGGTTTTGACAACAAACAAGGTAAACAGAATAACAAGCAAAAGGTGGGTGTGGCTGGATGACCACACTTCTGGTAACATGGGGGTGCGGCCTAATGTGCTAATGAGTTTCTGCTGTTGGGTGTGGCCTATTAGGCTAATGAGTTCCTGCTGGGCTTTTTCTACAAAAAGAGCCCTGTTATTGTTAATGTATATTAGTAGATTCTGATTTGGTACTTGAAGATAGAAAGTTGTTATGCATGTGAATACCTATGGTTTATGTAATTCATGTTGCAAGATGTCACAGTCCTCCTGTACCTTGCATTGGTCAGGCCACACCTGGAGTCTTGTGTGCAGTTCTAGAGGCCTCACTTCAAAAAGGATGTGGACAAAATGGAGCGGGTGCAGAGGAGAGTGACGAGGATGATCGGGGGCCTGGGGACCAAGAAGCCCTAGGAGGAAAGGCTGAGGAACTTGGGAATGTTCAGTCTGGAGAAGAGGAGGCTGAGGGGGGACAGGATGGCTCTCTTGAAGTATCTGAAGGGCTCTCACTTAGAGGAGGGCAGGGAGCTGTTCCTGTTGGCAGCAGAGGAGAGGACTCGCAATCATGGGTTTAAATTAAGGGTGGGAAGGTACTGGATGGATATTAGGAAAAACGTCTTTACAGTAAGAGTTGTTCAACAGTGGAGCCAGCTGTTCTTCAAAGTGAAATGGATGTGATCTATAGATCATATCCAGAATTTATCAAGAAAAACAATTTGCCCGGCGAGGTGGTGGTTAGATT
>NW_015166488.1:0-766 GCF_001447785.1 Gekko japonicus | reverse complement strand
CACCTACTGGAGAGGACTCGGATTCGGAACTTGGGGCCGCGGCCTCCTTTCCAGCAGCTGCAAGTGGAGGAGTGGGGAATCAAACCCGGTTCTCCCAGATTAGAGTCCGCGCACTTCACCACTACACCAAACTGGCTCAATTAGCATATTGAGGGAGTAGACTTGAGTAATGGTTTTTTTGAATCATTTTTTAATTTCACAACTGGGGAAAGGAACACACTAAAAATGGTGTTCTCCTCCTGCAGTTTGCAGTGGTATAGTCCACTCTACCACTTCAATTTCCCGTTCCTGCCCCCCCCCATATACGCCAGATTTAGAACCATAAAAGGTATATGGAGGGCTTCAGTGGAACAACAGATTGATATCTTCCTTAGCCAAGGGGTCCCCCTCCCCAAGAAAGCTAACAGGTGAAAGGTGAAAGGCAAAAACATTCTAGGGATTGCAGGGTCAGAATTAATCTAATTATTCTTCATGCATGCACAATCGGATTTTTAATAGCATTTCCATTAATGATGTGGTGGGAGCGAGACACAGCCGACTCGAAATATGATCCTGACGAATGAATGACAGCCACCACAACTTTCAGTTGCTTAGAGTCCCTTCTGGGTCGGCTGTGCCTTTGCAGAGCAGACTGATGCTCAGTAGCTTGCAGAACGTTGCTCCAGATGTCATCCCCTGTCTTGTAGGCTGCAGTGCTGAATGCAGTGTTCTCTCATGTCACTAGAGTTGCCAACCCGGGCTTGGGAAATTCCTGGAGATTTGGGAG
>NW_015166487.1:298163-300621 GCF_001447785.1 Gekko japonicus | reverse complement strand
CACGCACACAGAGTCAACACTCAACAACTGCCACATCCAGGAACTGCTGAGTTGGGCCCATGAACCATCCAATTCCACAAACAGAAATTTCACACCACCGCATGACACTTGGTCAATGGAGGCTGTCCACACGATCGGTTACCAATGACAATTAAATGAGACAGCGAACGGTGTGGTACCTGCGCATGAGAAGCAGTGCTTATTTCCTTCCAAACACACAACCACAAAAGGGATGCTGGGGGAAAACCGACAGCTGTAAGGAAGTTAAGATCCAACACATTCACCCTAATTCAGATCCCTGAGTGGACTCGCGGCGTGCAAAAAACCTACCCAAGTACGCACTGAACTCGCTTCAATGCGCAAGGCACAAGAAGATGCACCTCCTTCACTGAAACGAAAGGAAGAGCCCTTGGGAGCTCCGTGCCAACAAGCCTAGCCACAAGGGACCACTGAGTTATGATGATGACTGGATACAACCCAAGACTGGCAGCTGCCGTCGCCTCCAATTCAGTACTGCTCACAAATACGTCCTCAGAATTGACCACTCTCCCCAAACTGGAAGCAACACCACACAGACAGCCTGCTGGGGATCTTGCCTGTGCGCATGCCAGTACTTCCCTATGGTCAGATACCGGGAAGAGAACCCCTTCCAAAGCCAGGGATCCAGAGAAAATATATACATGCCCTGATTTAGTTGTGGTAACACAATCTCATCTGCCACCATGGACCGCTTTGGACAATTTGCAGAGGAACTTGCGTTTTAGGACACAACTTAATAATTCTATGGCTGTTTTTCATTGGGAGCACAGAGAGGCAAACAGGGACACAGGGTCGCCTAGGGTTGCCAAGTCCATCTTCCACCCCCAGCGGGGGACTTTGGGGGTGTTCCTGAAGGGGGCGGAGCATCCCCGACGTGATGACGTCACGTTGAGGACGTCTGCCGCCACCCCCCCGCCCGTGCGCCGGATCTCCAGAAACGGCAGTTCCCTGCACTTAAAGGAGCCGGCGTTTCCCTTTTAAATGCAGGAGGCGGCGTTTCCCCTTTAAGAGCAGCCGCGTTTCCCTTTTAAGAGCACGAAGCTGGTGTTTCCCTGCAAGCGTGCATCGATCGGGCTTGGGAGGAATCACGGGTTCCACACACTTAAAGGGAGAGAGATGGGTGGCTGTGGGTGTTGGGGGTGGGGCTCCCCCCGCCGGCCAGGGTAGAACCCCCCCAAAAAACGGGGGACCTCTGGCAAACCGGGGGGGTTGGCAACCCTAGAGTTACCTGATGTCACAACGCAGTCCTAGAATTAATGGCTGCAAAACAGGATGAGGTAGGGTTGCCAAGTCTGGGTTGGAAAATACCTGGAGGCTTTGGGGGTGGAGCCAGGAGAGGGCGTGGTTTGGGGAGGAGAGAGGCCTCAACATAATACAATGCCATAGAGTCCACCCTTCAAAGCAGCCATTTTCTCCAGGGGAGCTGATCTCTGTCGGCTGGGGATCAGTGGTAAAAGCGGGAGATCCCCAGGCCCCACCTGGAGGCTGGCAACCCTAGGACGAGGAGGCGTCCCAGACGAATGAGCATTTGTGCTCGCGGCTGGCCAAGGGAGAGTCCTGCCCTGTGTATCTCTCTGCTGAGCGCTCTCACGTCGCGGCCACTGGTAGCTGTTCTCTCAAACATGACTCGGGCCTAGGCTGTTAGGCTTGAGAGTCCCAAATACCACAGTTGTGATGACTCATCAGAGAAATGAAACTGGCAACTCTAGCTGATCAAAAATAACCGTGAGACTCGCATCTGAAAAGCAGTAAGGCTATTCCTGTGGACTCAGGGTGTTGTTTGGAGTGCCTTCACTAGTGTTACAACAGGAATCTGCAAGCACTGGCCTTCTGGCTTTATCTGGAACTAGAAATAAGGCCCGTTGTGGAATTAAATACAATGGGATCTAGAAAGAGGCTCTGGGAGAGTGCTCTGGCTTTGGGCAAACAGTGTCAGCTTCCTGTGGCGACCTCAGCAGGGTATAATGACAGAGTGCACTGTTTTCTCCAGAGGGACTGATCTGTGCTACCTGAAGAGCATTTGTATTTTTGAGTTATCTGTAGCCCTCACCTGGAGAGTGGTAACAATTGTTACCCAGGCTCCACCCCTCAAATCTCCAGGAATTTCCATAGGTAAAGGTGGCAATGCACCAAACAGAGGGGGACAGAGAGGGGGGAAGAAGGTAAGAAGGGGGTTGGAGGGAGGGCTGCAGAAGCATATGCCGGCTTGTCTTGGTGTGCAGGCTGGAGAAGGGAGGGGGTGCTTTGAGAGCTTCTACCAGCCATCTCTCTTTGCTGCTGAGAAATGCGAAGTAGGGTCTTGGACAGGTTCTCCGTGGCGTTGGGCTTGCCCCGCAGCAGGAGAAGTGGCGAGTGGATAGGGGTGCTTGGGGGCGTTGTTTGGAGTGGATGGCTGGGGGCTTGGAGTTTGGGGGGGCGG
>NW_015166487.1:286732-297622 GCF_001447785.1 Gekko japonicus | reverse complement strand
GGGGCCGGGAGGGTGGGAAGTCATTTCGCCGGGCCGGGACTGTGTGTGTGTGGGGGGGCGATGCGGGTGCCCGAAGGCCGGAGCCGCCACTCGCCGGTCCTGGAGTGTGTGAGGGGGAGCGAGGCGATCGCCCGAAGGCCGGTCGCCAGGCCGGGATTGCGGGTGGGGGGCAAGGCGGGCGAGCGGAGGCTGCCGCCGTCGCCCATGTTTGAGTGGGCGCTGGGGAAGGCAGCTCATTGAATCAATAGTGCCCTCGTAATCCTCTTCATCGAGCAAAATGAAAATGGCGTCCGGTGAGTTACACAGTCGCAGCAGTTGTGGTGTGGGCGGGACCCGGGCTTTGCCTTCTGATTGGTGGCGATATATGCTGAGGAGCCGTTCCATCAGCCATACACTAAGGGAGTGCATTTTAGAATTAGAACTTTGGCACCCACTACTTCTTTTATAATAAGGGAGAGATAATCTGAAGACTTTGGCTGAGATCCTGCACACAGTGTTCGTTGCCCATAAGCCTGCTGATCTAGCTCACCTAAGCAGAAGAAGAAGAGCTGGTTTTCATATCCTGCTTTTCTCTACCTGAAGGAGTCTCAGAGCAGCTTACAATCGCCTTCACACAAGGGGCACCTTGTGAGGTAGGTCTGGCTGAGAGAGTTCTGAGAGAACTGTGACTGGCCCAAGGCCACCCAGCAGGCTTCGTGTACAGGAGGAGTGGGGAATCAGACACAGTTCTGCCAGAGTCCGCTGCTCTCAACCACTACACCACACTGGCTCTGTATGTGGAAGGGCTGCATCCGTGGGGCACTGCTAATCTAAAATGAATGGGACTCACATGGAAACAGGGGTCCTTTCTGAATTTGCCTGTGTCATGATCTGGGCTGTGCCAGCAGAGGCCTACTAGGCCCAGAGAGCCTGGCTAGCAGTAGGTGAGGCTGGGCCTACAACTCCCAGAAGCCCCTGGGAGCTTTTGGAGCCAAAATGGACCAATAGGAAAAGTGGAGGGCTGGGAATAAAAGTTCTGGAGCAGCGGGAAGAGCTGTTCTTTCTTCCAGAGGGCAGAGCCAGAAGAAAGGCTGCTGCAGGGGGAAAACCCTCATCTTGAGGGAGGGGTGAGTAGTGTAAGGCCACTTGAGGTAGTGAGCTAGGGAAAGTATATTTAGATGCGTTAGGGCATTTGATTTCTTTTCTGTGCACCCGCTTACTGTTATTATTCTGCACCTTGTTGTTTGACCTCCTATAAAATAAACCTTTCTCTTGTTTCACTCTGCCTGGTCCTCACGCCTGTTATTTGGCCAAAAGGGAGGTCTGAAGGTCTTGGGAGGGTGCTCTGGGCCTTCTCAAGGGAACCTAAATCCAGAGTGGTGGCAGCGTCAGGTGACATCCCACCTGAGCCGTGACAGCCTGCCACTCCAGATTTTCTCAGTGTTCGAGTCGAGGCAATTTAAGTCCTCAGCAAAACAGCATCCAAACAACCTGGGGCAACAGCAGGCTGAAACCGGGCTGACCACTGAAGGGAGGGAATGTAATGCAGAATGGGGGGGAAATTTGGAATAAAAAGGTTAAACTTGATTTTAGTGCAGAATAGGGGGAAAAACCTGGATTAAAAAGGTTGGATTTGATTTTAGTGCAAAATTGATTGGAGGGACACCGCAGTGAACATGGATTTAAAGGAGGGTGCAGAAAGGGCCAGAGTGCGGGGGAACGAACCACTTAATCTCTCCATTCAGAGAGCAAAACACGCTCCAGTCTCATGCCCTGCGTTTGAAGTCTTTAGGAATACTTGCTCTGCAGGGCTGGCTTTGACTGCCTCAAAATACACACAGCGCATCTGCTCTCCACAGTCCACACAAACCAGGAATTTAGCCCAAGACGCTCAAGACCATCCACCTCATAGAGCAGGTGCTTCGATGCTCAAGACCACCCACAGCAGTTTCCACAGCAGGCTGTCTGTGTGGCGTTGTATCCAGTTTGGGGGAAGTGGTGTACGCCAGGAATGTATCTTGTGTTTACAATGCCAAATTGGAATCATCAGTGACTGATTGCCACGTGACTCTCCTCCTAGTGACAATTTGCAGAGGAGTGACAAGCCCTGGGCCAGGTGGATGGACACAGGGACGTTCGTCACTTTAGTGCCCCATGTGCAAAATGACCATCCCAGGTCAACAGACAGAACTTTCACGTCACCTCACTTCAGCCCAAACGCAACATGTGTACGAGGAAGCACATTCAGGAATAACTCGTCAAGCCAAGGAAACGTGCACATTACGTATGAATCAATCTTTAGGAGCAACTCAGGTGCGACAATAAGAGATTTCGTGAATGGATCCGCCATTATTCTTTTAACTGTGCAGACGGGGTTGCAGTGGAGGGGAAGGTTTCATAACATTCTTAACGCCCCCATGCCGTTTCTATGATCTATTATTTCCCCCACGGGGGGAAAAGATCATACCCTGTACCCTGCTCCCCCCACCCCAGTACAAAATAACCACCCTGGAGGGGGAATCCAAATTGTGAAAACAGCATGTGGGTAAAGTGCAACCCTCCCCCTGCCCTATGAACCCCCCAAATTGGGGACCTGCGTGGCTATAATTTACCTTAAAAATCACAGGGGGGGAGGCCCATTCAAGAAACTCTTGTCATCATCTGCCAGTTGGTCCTAAACTTGACTCAGGTGATGGGATGCTGGACGAAAAGCCATTTGTCACAGCCCCAAGCATCTTATGAGAATGCCATGCTGCTAGGAAAGCAAGGAAGGGGCTCTCTCCTCTCTCTCCCCCCCCCTTTTGTTCTGAGCAACTGGAATCCCAAGGACTGTTTTGCACTGACAACCCTTTTGCACGAGTTGAAATCAAAAAGGCAGAAAGGAAAGGGAATAGGGCGAAAGGATATATTTTAAAAGGCCTTTTCTTAATAAAGGCAGCTTTAGTTAGTAAGAGAAGATAATCTCCAAGCTGCACAAGCAGCACCTACTAATTAGTCATCGACTAAAACACAAATAAATACCTAAAATCTTCCTCCTAAGCGGCCTCCTTTGCACTGGCTGACCACTGAATATTCTGCCTCCAGGCCAGCACAGCTGACACTGCGATTTCAGAAGTCCAAAGCAAACGGTAGTAGCTTTAAACCAAATACTCAAAGTGAGAAAAACAGCAAGCTATCAGGATCTCGTACATTCAACCATATCGCAGCCATCTTTTAAAAGGGAATTCAGCCTTTTCTTGTTACTTGGTTATGATCTAAGGATCTATTTGCCCTTCCAGTGCATTGGCTCCGCTCTAATTGATCGTCATGAAAGCTACAGATGGGCGCCAAATGGGGAAGAGAGGAGATTTTATTTGATTTAACTAGCCATTCTATAATTAAACCTGCAAAAATTTTCTTTGCCGTTTTCAACTACATCAAGACTCACAGGATTTCAACTGAGAAGCAGGAAGGGGAAAAAATGGCCTGACTTATGCAAAACAAAAAGCCTCAGCTGGAAATGACAACTAGTTTTACAATGCCATTTGAGTGTTAATAGACTCTATCTGCTTCAGTCTCAGATCCCAACAATTTACCCTTCAAGGAATACTGCCACTGAAACCTGCTGGAAAGATTCGAGGCAGAAATGCATGGCTCTCCCACCTCTGGTTATGGCGGCTTTGAATGCCAGGAATTAACCCATTCCAGCCTTCCATGTTTTCAAGGTCATCTTAAGGTTAAAGTAGAGCCGATGGCAGCAAACACTCATCTCAGGGTCCGGTCTCCACCGAATCCCTCCTAAAAGGGAATGGGATGCAGAAGAGAAGCTGATCCCCCCCCTTCCATTTTAGCAACCGTTTTGCCCTTAGTCACGAACACCTTTCCTTTCACAAAAACGGCTTGGGGTGGAGTTTTGAAATCAGAAATGACATCTGTTTGCAGAAGACTAAATGTATATCTTAACTGGGTTTTGCCTTCCCTTTCCCATTTCAACTCCTAGAAACCTGTGATGAAGTATCCGGCATTTTTGGAATTCCCAGCATCCTCGTGAAAACTAAGTTTTCTTCGAGGAAGCATGGCTGCCTTATAGCCAGCTGAATTTCCTGAAGTGCAAATGTTCCCCAAGCCACAAGAGCACACAGTTAAATTCCCTTTGAAGCCAACAAAAGGTGTTACCAGGTGCTACCTCAACCGCCCGTCCGGTTTAACGGGGCCCAGCTCAGACTTTGGGTCTGGACTCAGCGAACTCCACGAAGTCTGGCTACAGGCCTGCATGACCGGACAGGAAGTGGGCCCCGCGCTACAGACATCCACCGCTGACCACACGCTGCCAACCAAGCTATCCACCCAGTTCTCCAACTTGGTGCCAGTGAGGGCAGCGTTCTTCTTCGCTTGCTCCATGTGTGCAGCACTGAGGGGAATGCTCAAGACAGGGTTCAGGCTTTGGAAGCTCTGCTCCATGTAGGCATTATTCGGGGGTCCGCTGTGTAACTTCAAGGCTTCATCTGGAGGAGAAAAGCACAAGGAAACAAGGGTCTAAATTAATTATAGTTATTTTCCAGGGCAGACAAAAATGTTTCGGGTTGTGGGGTTGGAAAACTTGGGGGGGGGGGAAAGAACTGAAACATTACAGTAGGGCAACACCTCTCTTAAGACCGGCTGGCCCAGGTGTGGACTAGCCATTAGAGTCACCAGGAAATTTTTCCAGTGGGCTGATGGCCTGCCCCCCCCCCGTCCTCCAATTGGGCCAGGCCAGTGCAGTCCAGGGTTCCCAAAGCCATGAGCAGCCCTGGAAGGTGGCTTCCAGGCCACACAAGCCTCACTTGGCTGTAGGAGGGCAACTCCCAGCTGGTGTGAACCGCAGTGAGCGCAGGGAAAGCAGATCCCAGCCCAGTGTGCACATGGCTGCCCCGCTGCCCAGCAGAGCTGCGTGAAGTGGCCAGGTGAGCCACGCAAGGTGTGGGGCAGGCTGGCTCCTCCTCCCTCCCTCCTTTGCGGGGGCCAGGCCCCCTTCCTCCCAAGCCACCAGGGAACTGGTTACACGTAGTCCTTCCAAGGAAGGGCTGATGGCCAGACACAAGCAAAAGAGGTTCAGTGATCTCGCCTGCACCTGCTTGAACCTCAGAGTCGCATGGAGAACTGTTCCATCGCGAATGCTTACTCTGACCGTTAAAAAGTCTGGGCCCCAGAGAGGCTTGTTTTCTTTACAAAGATGTGAGCCGCACCAGGTTTGTTCTTTCCTCTCTGTTCAGCTCAAGGCTTCAAAGATGATCTAATCCAGGGGTCCCCAACCAAACAGAATAACTTTTCCCGTGCTTTAAGGGGAATAAAAAGAAATGAAGGGAAGCCCAAGAGGGGCTAGAGGCAGAAAGACTGGTGAATTAGAAGGAAGACAACCTAAAGGGCAAATGGAACCAAAGACTTGGATGCTTCAGATGCCGACCAGTTTTTCTGATCCACCGGTGGCGGTGGCTACTATTCCAGCCACGGAAACCCCTTTCATTTGAATGAGGGCATCCGGTGACAAGCCTTGCCTTACAGCGGCACTGCCCGCTTTCTGAGAAGCTTAAGAGGCGCCAGGCGAGGTACCGGTGGGCACCATGCTGGGGAATCCTGATCTAATCTAGTAGTGCATGGACCAAGATAGCCCAGGCAGCCAAGGGCTTGTAACAGCTACAAATTAAAACACGACAGAGCAGTGATCAAGCTCTGTGTAACTCCTCGAGTGGGGACTGGAAACCAGCCATTCCAACAGGGGATGGGCAAGCGTTCCCGATTCAGTTTCTTTTCTACATTCATTCACATTTTTGTTAGCTAGTCTGGTTCTCCACTTTTTGCTGCCTGCATTGTACCTATGTACCCGCTGTTCACGCACGTAATTTAAGATTATAATACATGCCACTTGTATGTGTATTACATGTGCAATGCATATTTATCAATGCACAAATATCAGTGCAACTGTGTACGTTTCATGGTGAGCACTGGGTGAATGTAAAGGGAAAATGCCCACAAAATAAGGAATTGCAGATTCAATGCACACATGGGAGAAACAAAACTGAACAGAGAATGTTTACAGTCAAAACAGTAGGATGAGAAATTTGAAACCATCCTTGTGCTGCCCCAAATGGGGCTGTCTCACGGCCAACTGATAGTGCGTTAAAGGGCTGAAGGACAACTGCTTTGGCAAGGTGCCTATTTTCACAGTCTGGGGCAGTGTTCCCTCTAAGCTGAGCTAGTGTGAGCCAGCTCACAGTTTTTTAGCCTTCGGCTCCCACATTTTTGTCTTCACTCAGGAAGGATGGCTCCAGGGCAAACTAGTTGATGCAGTAGCCAAATCGCTCGCTCACAAGTTTAATGCCAGGAGCTCACAGAGTAGAATTTTTGCTCACAAGACTCCGCAGCTTAGAGGGAACATTGGTCTGGGGTGTTCATCACTGCAATCCAAGCACCTCGGGAACTTTTGCCAGGTTGGTCCCCCCCCCCATCCTCTGAGAACAGTTAATTGAGCAACTTCCAGTTTTAATATCTCTATTTCAATTTGCATATAAACAGCATAAAAAGGCATATAATGAAAGTGTTCTTGGGCCATTTGGGGGGAGAAAGGAGAGATAAAAACCATTTAATGAAATAAGTTTAACAGACACATATCACTGATATAAAAAAGGCATAAAAGAAAGAGAAGCATAATTAATGGCAGGAACAAAAACAGTGAGAGCCCAAACAGATGAGAAATTTTCCTTGGCTTGTGTTCCAAAACAAGACCACTAGCCTGGGTGCCCAAAATGTGTTGGATGATGCCTGGTCTGTGTGCCCAGTTGTTTTTTATTCATGGCTAAACGTCTGCATTTCTTTCTCAGCATTTGAGCCGCAGGGTGTGGATGCAACAGCTTCTTTTCAGAGACATGAAAACAGGGGTGGAGAAAAAAACTCTGCAGAAATCACCCATCAACAAGCATCACTTTCCACAGATCTTCAGGCCAAATCCAGCTGCTGAGATCTGCTAAATCCAGCCAAGGGCTCTTGCGTTGTTTTCGCAATGTCCCATGTGAAGGAGCTAAAGCTCCATCTTGCCAACACCTTATTAAACTGTGCCCACAAAGGGAAGTTGCAGCAGCAGCACTAATAACTTTATAGTCAAGCTTTATCCAGTGCCTTCGTCAGCTTACAATAATCTGTATGCAGGGGCAGAGAACTCAGGGGCACCCAATTAAGTTGCTGTGCAATAGACTCAGGACAGATGAAAGGAAACACCTCTTTACTCCGTGTGTAATTAAACTCTGGAATTCACGGCTAGCAGATGTAGTGATGGCTACAGGCATGGATGGCTTTAAATGGGCGTTAGGCAGATTCATGGGGGAGAGGTCTATTAATGGCTACTAGACATAGTGAGTGAAGGGAATCTCCATCTTCAGAGGCAGAAAACCTCTTTTATCTCAGTGTCAGGAGGCAACATCAGAGGAAGGCCCTCTTTGATGACCCTCCAGGGCAGCCGGGCAGCCACTGTGCAAAGCAGATCGCTAGATTAGATGGACCACTGGTCTGATCTAATGTGACCTAAGATTGCTTCTCCAATACATATGCAATGTTGCATCATTGCAGGGCCTGAGTCTTTAATCAAATTTACTAAGTGATGTGAAATAGTTATTCCAGGAAAATTTGCACAGATACTTCATCTCACACAGATGACCAGAAACAAGTTTTGTTGGCTATAATTACCCTTACATAAGAACATAAGAGATGCCAATGTTGGATCAGGCCAAAGGCCCATCCAGTCCAACACTCTGTATCACACAGTGGCCAGAAATACCGGTGCCATCAGGAGGTCCACCAGTGGAGCCAGGACATTAGAAGCCCTCCCACTGTGCCACCACTTCCTGTGGCAGTGAATTCCAAGTGTTAATCACTTTTTGGGTGAAGAAGTACTTCCTTTTATCCGTTCTAACCCGACCGCTCAGCAATTTCATGGAGTGCCCACGAGTTCTTGTACTGTGCCCTTTGTATTGATAGCCCTTTTGGCTAACCGAGCAAGCAACCCCCTAAGGATACTTTCAAGGTTCAATTTGGAACAAGGACTACGAATCAATGGTAGATCATGTGCTTTGACATGCAGAAAAGGTTCCTTTCGTGGTACCGCCAACCTTCTGTTCTCCAGCCTACCTGTCTCCAAACTGTCTTGGAACCTACCTGCCTCCAATATAACTGCTTGAGAGCAGAGCCAGTGTGGCCCAACAGCCAGAGAGTTGGATGCTGGTCTAGGTTCAAATCCTACCTCTAGTAGATGCTCCATCCATGCAAGGGGTCTTTATTACTCACCATTCACTCTGTGCCTAGAAAAGCTGAATTCTGTGACCTCCGTACATCATTCAAACAATCCCTTTTGATTAACCTGTTCTGCATTATTTACTATTTTGTATCATTTATTCTGGTATTCCCTGATCTGGATGGCTTTAGGCCATTGCGATCTTGTCAGATCTTGGAAGCTAAGCAACATCGGCCCTGGTTAGTAGTACTTGGGTGGGAGACCACCGAGGAAGTCCAAGGCTGCTACACGGAAGCAGGCCATGGCCAACCACCTCTCAGTGTGTCTTGCCTTGGAAACCCTACAGGGTTCCCCATAAACTGGCTGTGATCTGATGGTACACCTCACCACGGCCGGTAATTCTATTATGCACAAACTGTAGAACTCCACCTCTTCTCACCAGCAATTGTATTCAGTCGCCTTTTTGACTTCTCACATTTTGAGCCGACATTGCCCATGTGCTTCTTCTAGCTAATTTTTGTCGCTATAAGAACTAAAACCTTTTTTTTGGATACAGTGAAGGAAGTTGTATTACACAACTTCCTTCAACTGCCTGCAAAGATGCAGCAGATGTATGGTCTTGGTGGCCATGCAGATTCTACACACACATCTGGAGTTTACTTTGCCACCAATGACAGCCCAGATGTGCAGGGGTCTTTCAAAAAGAACACCGCAGGAGGCACACTGCACAGCCTTAATGTGGGTAGTATACATGGGTATTTCAGGGCTATGTTTGGGCAGGAACGCACAGGAACGGAGTTCCGGCTGGCGCTCAAGTTGGCCACGCCCAGCAGGAACTCATTAGCATAACAGGCCACACCCAACAGCAGGAACTCATTAGGATTGGCTACATTAGGGGTGTGTGGCCTAACATGCAAAAGAGTTCCTGCTACAAAAAAGACCTGGGTTTTGACAACAAACAAGGTAAACAGAATAACAAGCAAAAGGTGGGTGTGGCTGGATGACCACACTTCTGGTAACATGGGGGTGCGACCTAATGTGCTAATGAGCTGTGCTGCCATGGGTGTGGCCTATTATGCTAATGAGTTCCTGCTGGTCGGTGTGGCCTATTATGCTAATGAGTTCCTGCTGGGCTTTTTCTACAAAAAGAGCCCTGGGTATTATACATAGGTGAGACATCACCTAGACTCAGACAGGCTCACAGAACTCTCACAATTAAGGACATGAAACTGTTGTGACAGTGGCCCATCCTTGGTCACAAGCTGAGACTCAGGTTTCGACAAGTGCCAACTTGCGCCCCCCTCCCAAAAAACCCCCAACAACAGCAGCATCATGAAGACAGCACACATGAAGAGTAGAAAAGCAATCCTGAAAATGTTGAAAGGGCAGATGAGTGGGGGCTTTGAGCTGCCTGTCACAGACACAGCCCTGTGGAAATATCCACGCTGGCTGGGCTCTGGGCCTGAAATTCCCGCAGGTGTGAAGAATGGGCAGTGTCTGCATTTCTCCACACTGTCATCATTTCCCCCCAGTTCAGCTCTTGCAAAGTTGGGACTGGATGTTACAAGAGACCTTATTCAGCCCCGCCAAGATACACACCGTCTCCAGCACAAAATGCCCTCATTCAAGCCCCTCCTGGGCTTGCAAAGCCACATTATGTTCCAGAGGCGGCTGGCAGGCCAGGAATTACATACTAGTGTCTACAGTTCATGCCACGTCACCCGTGCCATCCGCAGCTTGCAATGAGGCTGATCTTTTCATCCATCCAATGTGTACCCTTTTAGTGCCGGTTATAAATCAGTGTGCTGTTGTCTCCCGGCCCGGAGGTCTATTTGGAGCTTGGCTCGAAATCCGAGGTTTCGTCTCTATGATAGTCTCAAACGCAAGAGCCCAAACCCCAACCAATGTTCCCTCTAAGCTGTGGAGTCTTGTGAGCAAAAATTCTCCTTTGTGAGCTACTGGCATGAAAGTTGTGAGCAAGAGATTTGGCTACTGCATCAATGAGTGTGCTCCGGAGCCATCCTTCCTGAGCAAAGACAAAAAATGTGTGAGCCGGAGGCTAAAAAACTGTGAGCTAGCTCACACTAACTCAGCTTAGAGGGAACACTGACCCCAACCATTCCAAAATTCCTCATAATAAAGCACAGCAATTCTGACGCACCTTGCTTATGAAGGCTATGATTTATACCGGGAGCACTTTCCCTGATGCTGGGAAAGATCGAAGGAAAAAGAAGAAGGGGATGGCAAAGGATGAGATGGGCTAGACAGTGTCATCGATGCAACGAACATGAAATTAAGCAATCTCCGGAGCACGACGGAAGACAGGAGGGCCTGGTGTGATGTGTGGTCCATGGGGTCGCAAAGAGTCGGACTCGACTGTGCGACTGAACAACAACAAATGCCAGAGCATAATATCCCAGTCAAATGACCTGCGGGTGCACCAGCCCCACTTGCTCCTGGGATGGACCAGGGAGGAGCTGCCAAGGACTGGAGCTGGAACCCCCACAAAGGTCCTGTGGTGCAACGGCCAGAAAGTGCCTTCTGTCAAAGCACAGAGCCCAAATGCGAGTCTGCATAGAGACAGCAAAAGGGGAGGACAAAGTCAGACTGATGGAAAAGTTCATGATTTGACGATGTCTTAAAGGACTGGTATTTTTCTACAGTTGACTCTT
>NW_015166487.1:283106-286425 GCF_001447785.1 Gekko japonicus | reverse complement strand
GATCATGGATGAAACTTCCTGGAAACCCCCTCCTCCATGACCCACTGTCAGCAAGCTGCCAAGTGTTTTTTCTTTCTTTCTACTTTCACTTTCACGCACATTCCTTTCCTTGCGCTTAATTGCTTTGCCACAGCAACACGTATCTTTCAAGGCCGCAGGAGGAGAGCTGCTGTAGAGGTTGCTTGGGTTATCCCTAGGATGAGTCGTGGGAAGTTTTACCTGTTATGCTTATTCGTACCGTTAGTTCCCAGGCCTAATGCCGCGCGGGGGAACTCCCGCAATTGGATCCTGCTAATTTGAATGTACTATATCCTGATATGCTCTTTGGTTCCAAGTCATTCCGAACAGTGTTCCTGTCAATGCACCTTTAGCTTCAATAAAAGTAAAACCTTTCTACAAGCGTGTACTTCGTTGTTGCTGGGGGGACTTGACACCCACCCGTTTTCATTTCATAAGCTTCTGCACCCCTCCCCTCCCCTTTCTGCTGCTGCTTTCCTCGAGTGATCCCGACCCAGTGTGATGTTGCCACATTACTGAGAGCAAACAAAGCCGCCTGAAAAGGGGGGCATGACATCTCCTGCAGACCTGAATGGGCCAATACTTCTACAGCCTTTTGACAGGGTCCCCGAAACACCACCTGAAGAGGGGGCACTTTCGGTACTGCTGACTAAGTTCGCAAGGAACACCCTCCTTTCTTGGCCCAAGCTGGTTCTTTTTTCCTTGACAAAGGCAAAGCACATTATACCGCTCTTTGAATTCAGAAGGGTTTTCTTTGGCAGCCCCTGCAGTGTTCATAAAATACGGCCAAAAAAACAACAACGCACAAAAAGTTTCCTTCAGATACCTTAATTTTTCTGTCAGAGTTTCATAGCATTTATCTGGAACTGAAAATAAGTTTAAATAATACCAGGGGTGACAAAAGGACAAAAGCGAAAGAAATGAAAAATCAAGAGAATTTATAATGAGGACTTTCTGCAAGGAGCATAATAGTGGGTCTGAACTGTGAAGTCTTGTAGAGGAAAAGAGGAGGAGCTTAAAAGCCAAGGTTTGACACAGCAATAGGGTTTTGCAATTTTTAAAAATTTGGTATTTTTCAGTTGGGGTCTATTGGACCAGGAAAATAAATGGTATTTCAGAAAAATCCTGGATCCTAGTACCAGTACGGTATTCAGATCTGGGATTTTTTTTCATAAACCCCATTTTATTCCCGGTCCAATAGACCCAAGAAGAAAAATACCAGATTTTTTTTTTAAAAGCCAGCCCGATCCTGGGGCTTGCTTGGCTTCTCCTGCAACCTGGTTTAAACTGCGCTACAGGAGCAGACAGCTCCAAGAACTGCATGCCACGGGGAGATCACTCTCTGAGACACGCAGATCCTGGCTGGGATGGCTTCTCCGGCATCCCGGTTTAAACCATGCTATGGGAGAAGCCAGTCCCAAGCCAACCAGCGGGAACAGTCTGCTCCCCCCCCCAGCACAGCCAGTCTTGACCCTTGGGCTGTCTTCTGCAGTCCCTTTGAACTTTAAAGGGACTACAGTAGAAGCCCGATAAACAGCTGAAAGGCGGGAGCAATCTGCTCCTGCTTCTCCTCTGTTTTCAGATCTACCGTTAATTCCCGAATATATCTGGGATTTTTTCAGGATTTTTTTTCGGTTTTCCCAAGAAAACCCAGATACATTTGGGAAGCTGAAATATACCTGAAAAATACCAATAAGGTGTTTTTCAGGTATATTTTTGGTTAAGGTAGACCCGAATGCGTACCCGTACACAGCAAATTTGTCTCAAATATCCCACTAGCCTAAATCCTGTTAATCCCCCTCCGGCAGAGGACCTTGCAGGAAGAATGACATCACCAGGCTAACTCAGATTTCCTGTCTGTTAGGCTTGTTATCCAAAGGTAAGGCTTCACACTGGCTTGGGAGAACTGGCAGCAAGTGAGTACAGAACTCTGGCTTCCTTGAAGGATTTCTGGGCAGAGTACTTGGTTCTCCCCTCCTTTATTTTACCCTATGAGGCTGTTAGGCAAAGAGAGAGACAGACAGAAAGTTTGACTGGCCTACGGTCCCCCAGTGAATGTCATGGCCACTGACTTTTGACAATGATTGCCTGCGTTTTCAATGCTGAAGTCAGAAATTTGCTGTTGTCAGCATTAGGAGCAAGGAAACATACCTTGTCTGATGGGTTGCTTGTTGGAAAATGTCACAGGAGACACCAAGAATTTGGTTTCAGCGACGGGTACCCAATGATGCAGGATTTTAACAGTCCAGACTCCAGCCCGGAGGGGCAAATTCAAAGGTGGCTTGTAGTGAGTAAATTCAGCACTGGATTCTATGAGAATGTCATAGGTAGCGGCAATGACATTTATGGGGTCCACCCAGATGATGGTAACAGTGACATTTGGACCTTTCCCCCATTTCTGCATGCCAACAGGTTCGTCCATGGGCCCCATAAGTCCACCAAAATTCCGAAATATCCTCTCTTTGGCGTCCCATTCAGTTCCAACCTGAAAGAGGGAAAAGACGTTAAGAAGGATGCATTAGATCATGCAGCAGTGCATCACCCACACAAAACAAATTTACAATCTCTTTTGTAATCATTCTGTTCGATAGTGGCAACCTTGATCGTCCATCTTTATTTATTTCACTTCATTTTGCTAAATCTGCTAGCGATGTTTCCATCCAATGAATGCCCAAGGTGACTCACAGGTGAAAGCACAATACAAAAATAATATCAGTACAGATCAAACAGTTCAGTCCTCAAGTGCCAGAACCTGGTTCTTTCAAAAGCCTTTCAGAACAAATGCATCTTCAAGTTTTGCCAGAAGCAGGGCTATTTTTGGGCAGGAACGCTCAGGAACGGAGTTCCGGCAGGCTCCTGAGTTGGCCACGCCCAGCAGGAACTCATTAGCATAATAGGCCACACCCAATAGCAGAAACTCATTAGGATTGGCTACATTAGAGGTGTGTGGCCTAACATGCAAAGGAGTTCCTGCTACAAAAAAAGCCCTGGATTTTGACCACAAACAAGGTAAACCGAATAAGAAGGGAAAGGTGGGTGTGGCTGGATGACCACTCTTTTGGTAACAAGGGGTTGTGGCCTAATGTGCTAATGAGTGGTGCTTTCAGGGTGTGGTCTAATATGCTAATGAGTTTCTGGTGTTGGGTGTGGCCTATTATGCTAATGAGTTCCTGCTGGGCTTTTTCTACAAAAAGAGCCCTGGCCAGAAGACTTGTAACAATAGTATCAAATATACTTCCTTGGGTCAGGAGAGGAGGGAATATAGGGTGATGCGCCAGACATTGTAGCATCATCATGGAAT
>NW_015166487.1:277854-282720 GCF_001447785.1 Gekko japonicus | reverse complement strand
CCTTCCCCCTCCCCACAACAGGCACCCTGTGAGGCAGGTGGGGCTGAGAGAGCTCTGACAGAAACTGCTCTTTTTCACGAAGAAGAAGAAGAGATTGGATTTATACCCTGCCCTTCACTACCCAGAGGAGTCTCAGAGTGGCTTAAAAACTCCTTTCCCTTCCCCTCCCCACAACAGACACCCTGTGAGGAAGGTGGGGCTGAGAGAGCTCTGACAGAGACTGCTCTTTTTCAAGGACAGCTGTGCCAGAACTATGGTTTGCCCAGGGTCATCCAGCCAGGTGCAAGTGGAGGAGTGGGGGATCAGACCCGGTTCTCCCAGATTAGAGTCATTCTGTGGTGTAGCAACCGAGAAGGCCCCTCCTCATTAGTCTCCCACCCACAAAACCTCCAAAAGTGTGGATTCCCCCAGTAATCCATCCCCTCCGCTGATATTCTCAGAACCCAGATGCTCCCAGGCCCCAACCATCTTCCACGTCGTGTGTTACTGCGGTCTAATGCAAAATTCTCAGTATGTGAAACTGGGTTGTAATTGTGTGGTGAGTGTATCATGCAGCCTGGTTCCTTAGCAGATACTGTTTTGATCCTGCTGTAATCTTTTAGTTATGCTAGCTTTACCCAATGATATGATTTCATGCTGATTTTATTATTATGTATATACTTTTAAAAGCTGCCTTGAAATTTTGGGTGCCAGAAGGCAGGGAAAAGAGGAAGAAAACCACACAACATAAACAGTTTTATACGATTGTTCTAATAAAGGATATCAATGACACCTGCCATTTGCCCTGCAGCCTACAGAATTAGACACATGTAGCCTAAGTGTTAAAATGCAGATTTCTGTAAATTAACTGTAAGTAATCAGCACCAACTGATGCTTCTTTTTAACAAAGTCAGAAAATGTACATATTTCAGTGTGCAGACATTCGCGGGAGAGGAGGGGTTTTGCTTTGTCGTTTATTTTGTAAAGGGAGAAAAACCAGGATCGGTACGCAGTCATGAAATAATGCAGTCTCCTTACCCGGAATGAGAGTTTCTGAATATGTGGTTATTAAACAACACATTTAAAGTATTATCTTTATTAAAAGACGTGCCCTAGCTGCTTTCCATATCTTTAATTATATTACAGCAGCTACTGCAGAGAGAAAGATCATTGTTTTGAAATGTATTGCGGCAGTTAAGGCTGCGACGGCAGAAAAGAGAGAAGTTCTTTCAGTGCTGGCATGTATGCAGACCCACAGTTCCGGATCTGGGCAATCACTAGGATTCCAGTCAGACCCAGGCCCGTAGCTACACTGGGGTATTTGGGGGCCTGGCCCCCTGACTTCCATGCAGGGCCCCCCCGCGGCTCTCTGGGCCGCCCAGAGGACACCCCATCACCACTGCTTCCCCAAACATGGCTTTTTTTGTTGTTCAGTTGCAGAGTCGAGTCTGACTCTCCGCGACCCCATGGACCACATCATGCCAGGCCCTCCTGTCTTCCACCGTCCTCTGAAGTTTGCTCAATTTCATGTTCGTTGCATCTATGACTCTTCCTAACCATCTCATCCTTTGCCGTCCCCATCTTCTTTGACCTCCAATCTTTCCCAGCATCAGGGTCTTCTCCAGGGAGTGCTCCCTTCTCATTGGGTGGCCAAAGTATTTGAGCTTCAGTTTCATTATCTGGCCTTCCAGGGAACAGTCAGGGTTGATTTCTTTTAGGATTGACTGATTTGATCTTGTTGCAGTCCAAGGGACTCTCAAGAGTCTTCTCCAGCACCATAGTTCAAAAGAATCTATTCTTCTGCGCTCGGCCTTCCTTATAGTCCAACTCTCGCAGCCATACGTGACTACTGGGAATACCATTGCTTTGACCATGCGGACTTTTGTTGGCAGGGTGATGTCTCTACTTTTTATCATGCTGTTGAGGTTCGCCATCGCTTTCTTGCTTCCCCGCATAGGCAAGTAGAGTGTGAATGATGCAAAAGTGAGTTTTTTGAATTTAACTTTAATTTTTATTTTGTGATGTCAGTGCCCCCCGACTTATTTAAAGCCCCCCCCTAAATTACAAAATCCTGGCTACGGCGCTGGTCAGACCTGAGCTAAGAACAACTGGGAATCCTCGTGTGAAAAGAATCTGGGCCTGAAGAACAGCGCGGAGCAAGAAGTCAGCGAATCCCGCTTGCTGTTGTCCTTTTGAAGGTTGCACTGACAGCCCCGTGCAGTTCTGGAGGCCCCACTCCAAAAAGGATGAGGGCAGGGAGCTGTTCCTGTTGGCAGCAGAGGACAGGACTCTCAATCGTGGGTTTAAATTACGGGCGGGAAGGTACCGGCCGGATATTAGGAAGAATATTTTTACAGTCAGAGTAGTTCAGCAGTGGACTCGGCTGCCTAGGGAGGGGGAGAGCTCCCCCTCCCTGGCAGTCTTCAGGCAGTGGCTGGACGAACACTTGTCAGGGATGCTCTAGGCTGGTCCTGCATTGGTTGGACTAGCCAGCTCTACAACTGTATGTACAACTCTACCATCGTAGGATCCTAACGTGTGGCTCCCCAGCTCTCTTGAGGAGTCGTGGCCTCCACCTGAGAGGCAAGGGGCCAACATTCCCGCTGGGGGTGGCTTGGCCCCGCTTTCCGCGGTCTCCAACTCGGGCTTGGGAAATGCCCGGCGGTTTGGCATCTGTGCCTGGGGAGGGCGGAGTCTGGAGAGGAGAGGGAGTTCAACGTGGACGCGATGCCACAGAGTCCACCCTCTGCAGCTGCCACCTTCTCCGGGGAAACTGATCTAGGCAGTCTGGAGATCAGTTCTGATGCGGGAAGGCCGGCAACCCTCCTGCCCTCTGACCTCAGCTGAGCAGCTGCTGGGCAGCCATGGAGAGGGTGGCAGCTTTTAAAAGGGGCTGCTGGTGGTGACCGTTGCCCCACTGGCAGCCGCCTCTCCCCCCCCCCAGGTGGGAGGGCTGCCAGCTCCAGGCTGGGAAATAACACGCCGTTTGATCTGGTGTTGTGACAGTTCAGCAATGGATTTTATATGCATGATCACACAGTCAACATCTGCCTCCCGTCCCCAGCTGTTGGTTTCTGGCTCAAAACTGCTTTAACCCAGAGTATTTTGTTACCAGGTCCCAAAGTGGTGTTCTCTCAGCTCTCCTGTTTAAAGCCGCATTTTCTCCCTGTGTGATCGCTCCTCTGGTGTCAAGCCACTTCCGGTTTAAACCCCCTCCCTGCTTGAAAGCTGCCCGAGGCTTCCACTTTTTGGCCGCCATTGTTTTTGTGCGTTGGCAGTGTGCGCATAGGCAGAGCTCCGCTGCCGTGTTTAGAAAACCGACATTTAAACGGTCACCTGTTTTAGAGTTTAGATGCGTTAGGGATCTCATAGAGGCCATTTTCGGGTCAAACGTTTAAAGGGAAGTCTTTTGTTGGAGGGGTTGGATTGATTCTCCCTAGTGGTTCTGCGCATGCAGCATGGTAGTTTCGCCCCCCTCCCCATTCTACAGATGAGCGCCTATCGTGTTTCCCCGAAAATAAGACACTGTCTTATATTTATTTGTTCTCAAGAAGACACACTAGGGCTTATACCACAAATGCATAGAAATCCTGCTAGGGCTTATTTTTGGGGTAGGTCTTATTTTTGGGGAAACAGGGTAGGTATACATATATATGATTTGGAAAATATTTGAACACCTGGTCTTAAAATATTTTATTCATCATGTTAAAATAAAACGTTCCATAATCAATTTCTTTTCTTTTCTTTTCCTTTTTCAATTTTTCCAATTTTTCGGAAAAAAACAAAAAAAGGCTTGAGGAAAAAAACGGGAAAAAAAGTTTTCCCCCAAATTTTTCCGGTTTTTTTCCGGGCCTTCACATCTCTAGCTCCAGGTGAGCTGATCTCTGCTTCCCTGTATCAGCACAGCAAAACCCGAGAGGGAGATGGCATTATCAATGACTGCTGTTATGAATGGTCATGGCATTTGCCTTGATCACATGGCCATCTGATAAGAACATAAGAACATAAGAGACGCCAACGTTGGATCAGGCCAAAGGCCCATCCAGTCCAACACTCTGTATCACACAGTGGCCAGAAATACCAGTGCCATCAGGAGGTCCACCAGTGGGGCCAGGACATTAGAAGCCCTCCCACTGTTGACCCCCCCAAGCACCAAGAAGACAGAGCATCACTTGCCCCAGAGTCCCTATCTATACCTTGTGGCTAATAGCCACTGATGGACCTCTGCTCCATATGCTTATCTAATTCCCTTTTGAAGCCGTCCATGCCTGTAGCCGCCACCACTTCCTGTGGCAGTGAATTTCATGTGTTAATCACTCTTTGGGTGAAGAAGTACTTCCTTTTATCCGTTCTAACCCGACCGCTCAACAATTTCATGGAGTGCCCACGAGTTCTTATATTGTGAGAAAGAGAGAAAAGTACCTCTTTCCCTACCTGCTCTATCCCATGCATAATCTTATAAACCTGATGTACTGATGTCACAATACGACTTCCCATCTAAGCAAAGCCTTCTGAAGGCATGACCCCTGCAAATGGGCTGGACTGACAGGTGCCTGTTCTGGACCCGTCCCTGCTGTGGCCCCCACTTAATGGAACGGGGTCTACCTGAAGAGGTCAGGAAACCTTCTGGGCTGCCTGTCATTCCCTAGATGCACAAAACTGGATTTTTTAGGACAGCATTTTTTATCTTTACAACTTTGTTCAAAAATTTAAAAAATATATTTTACTATCTGTGGCCATTTTTGAGATAGCTTTTATTGTGTATGCTTATTATAGTGTTTATTGTTTTTTAAGTTTTGTAATCTGCCTTGAGTTTCTACAAGAAAGGCGAATGCCAGCAAACAAGATGTGCTTTGTGGTCTTGCTTAGAACCCCCCTCCCCCCTAC
>NW_015166487.1:276315-277562 GCF_001447785.1 Gekko japonicus | reverse complement strand
GGCAGCCCGGGAAAAGCCAAGGGAAGGCATGGGGTATGGCCTGATATGCTAATGAGCTGTGCTGTCAGGGGTGTGGCCTGATATGCTAAAGGGGTTTCTGCTGTTGGGTGTGGCCTATTATTCTAATGAGTTCCTGCTGGGCTTTTTCTACAAAAAAAGCCCTGTATATTTCATATATTAAGCTTTTATTGTTGGCCCGCTTTAGCATTCGACTAACCTTTTTTAGGTTCTGGATTCTAGGTTTTAGGTTCAGTTCCCCCCCCCCCAATTTTTTTGTCCCAGTTCATTTTTATGTTGCCATAAGATTCCTGTTTGCATTAAAAAAAACCTCATGTCAGCAATCTTGCGATTTCTCACATGGGAGCAAACATAGCTGAAGAAAAGCATGTCTGTAGGCTCTCTCTTTTTTGTTTGTACTGGAAGAACGAATGTTACCGTTTAAGAAATCTATAACCAGACAATGATGAATATCTGATTAAACCTGAAGTGCCAGGAAATCCCAGACGCAGAGGTATGCGCTCTATCCCAATTCTTGCCTGACAGTGTCGATTAAGGAGGCCCTCGCTCAAACCCAAGGGCCAAAGCCGTGCGGCACAAACCTCATCCCCCCTCCCATCGGTAGGCGGAAGACAGATCACTTCCCCACAGATGTGACAAACTCCCTCCGCTACAGCTTTGCCCAACTCTCCCACCCTAACTAGAGTTGGTTATTTCTCATAAAAATTGTGTTTTACCATCAAGCAATATGGAAGGACCTCTTTTATTGATGTCGACAACTGATTTATAACCAACTACAAACATTTAATAGACTTCGTATTTTTGAGCTGTCCCCCCTCCAATATTTCAGTCATTTCTGTTCTGGATTTAATGGTATACCACTAAGCCATGAGACAATGGGGATAAAGTCAGAATCAGAAATTAAAAACAACATACCCTGGAGAACAAAAATATTCTGTTCACCATATTTATTTATTTATTTATTTATTTATTTATTTAATTTTATTTATACCCCGCCCTCCCCGCGTGCGCGCTCAGGGCGGCTTACAACAATATGGCACTCAGTGCAATAAAACACAATAAAACAATTTAAAACAATTTAGTACAATGGGCGACGCCCAAGGATCCCGCGTGACTAAAACCCTCTCTTCATATTGCACATGCCCTTACATCCAGAGGGAGGTTACTGTGGCCCCCCGATGTTCATTGGCCACTCAGCCTCCGGTGGTGCTGCTATACAGGCCCCTGTT
>NW_015166487.1:266887-276265 GCF_001447785.1 Gekko japonicus | reverse complement strand
GGTGGTAGTGGTGACGGCGGCGGCTCCTATTCGAAAGCCTGGCGGAAGAGCTCCGTCTTGCAGGCCCTGCGGAACTGCAACAGGTCCCGCAGGGCCCTGATCTCCTCTGGGAGCTCATTCCACCAGATAGGAGCCGCAGATATGTGAACAACCAGAATGCTTTTTTAAGGCTAGTGTATTTTGGTCCTCACACAAAACCCCGAAATCTATATTTATTATATTTGCATCATGCCTTTTTCAAAAGAAAAACTTAACATGACCAGCAAACAATAAAAACAAGTGGGTAAAAAACAGGCTAAAAGGGGCAGACCCTGCTCTGTCACTCTCTCTCCTCCAGTCTCCAAGAGGGAAAAGGCCAGGTCGGTCAAGGTGACTGACGGAGTACCTCTTACAGAATAAATTCTACGTTAACATGCCCCAGTTTCTACAATCAGTATTGTGCAAATTGAATTACTTTGCACAAACAGAACAACTAGCTCAGAGAGCGTTGTCAATTAGTACAGCAGTCAAAAGAGCACTGCGTGGGAAGCCTAGAGGAAGAGGCTTTTGCACCTGAAAAGAGTTCCTCTAGAATATTCCTAAGTGAGGAGGCTCTGAGCAGAGCCCTTTGACCGTGCAGAGGAGCACCTCGAGAACATCACAGGTGAAAGCAACCTAGTTTTCTTCTTATTACACCGGAATTAAAGAGGGATGGAGCACAGTGCAGAGGAAACATTTGGAACTACAAAATGAAACGGGACTAAGGGGCTCTGCACGTCCCTCTTTGCTGTACTCATGAGTCCAAAAAGCATCACGGAAGCCCCCCTCATTCACAGCGCCTTCTGTGCCTTGACCCTCCTCTAATGTTTCTGATTCCAAGACCTTCTTGAATTCCCATTTAAAATTTGCCTAAGATAAATTATGCCTTGATTACTAGTTTGTGTCTCATTGCTCACCACAAACAGGAACATTAGGTCCACACGGTAGACACTAATTGCCTGCCGCCCGGGCTCATTTTGTCCTCCGTGATGAATTGCAACTGCTAACAAGGCCAGAAGCAAACTTTTGTGTCGCTGGTACAATTTTAGTGTGGAAGTCTCTTACAAGAGCAATCCTATGCAGAGTTACTTCATTCTAAGCCTACCGAAACGAACGGGCGTAGATTGGAGGACCTCTGCAGAGAACTGCACAGTAAACCATCTATATATCTAATAGCCAAGCTGCCCCCTCCGTGCGGATATCTAAATCTGCACATCGGGGGCACTTGGGGGGCAGAGAGATGTTCCTGCACATTTGGAGCAGTTCCCAGATGTGCAGAAAAATCTAAAAAGTTGAAAAAACTATACGGGGGATACTTAAATCCCCCCAAAAGTAAAAGAGCATTTCCTGTGCATGCGCAGAGAATGCCCTGGCAACTGTCTCACTGCTGCTGCCGCCACTGGGGGAGGTGAAGGCTTGGTGGGCCCGCAGCTATGAGCCGCTCAGGCCTCACCACTGCCGGGGGGAGGGAGAAGGCTTGGCGGGCCTCGGGCCTTGACGCTGCGGGGGGGACGCGGGAGAAGGCTTGGTGGGCCAGCGGCTGTGAGCCACTCAGGCCTTGCTGGAGCGCGGGAGAAGGCTTGGCAGGCCTCTGGCCTTGCCGCTGTGGGGGGACACGGGAGAAGGCTTGGTGGGCCAGCGGCTGTGAGCCACTCAGGCCTTGCTGCCACCGGTGTTGGGGGAGAAGTCTTGGCAGGCCTCTGGCCTCGCTGCCGCCAGGGGGGAAGGGAGGAGGGAGAAGGCTTGGTCTGCCTGCTGGGCTTACCTACTGCCGCTTCCTCCTCCTGCGGGTCCCCCTTCTTGTATCTATCTATTCTCGCCCTTGTGTGAGAAATATTAATAATAAAGTCATATGCACATGGGTCTGAACCAGGCCACAATGGATGCCTATGAAAACATAGGGCCAAAGTACACATAACGCAAGAGATCTTTGCTAGGCTCTCCTGACATCCTTCATCTAAATACAGCCGTGGGGTGGGGAGCTCCTCTGAATCTGGCTGGAGGAACGATGCCAGTTGTAGGGAGGACTGTTCATCACCCGTTTCCTTCCCTTTGTGCTGCTCCCCAGCAAAGCTCCCTCTAAGCTGCGGAGTCTTGTGAGCAACATTTCTCCTTTGTGAGCGACTGGCATTAAAGTTGCGAGCCAGCCATTTGGCTGCTGCATAAATTACTTTGCTTTGGGGCCATCCTTTCTGAGCTAAGGCAAAAATGTGTGAGCCGGAAGCTAAAAAACAGTGAGCTGGATTTGTTTATTTATCATTTCTAGGTTTTTTTTTAAAGCACCCAAAGTGGTTTAAATATCGACAACAGAAATAACTTTAGAACAATAAAAAAGCAATACAGTAAAATAGAAACCATCACTTTCAAATTAGGTAAGACAAGCTGCAAGGAATCTTGGTGGTGGTGGGTGAATAATTTGTAAAAAGCAACAGCCCTTCACATCCAATAAACCTCCTCCCTCCAGATTTCTGTATCTTCTCACGGGCCTGAGCAGGGGGCCAAGATCCTGATATCTGCCCCCCATCATGCAACTGACTCTCAGCTGTTCTTAATATTCAATTCTTATTGAACTTTTGTTTGTTTGTTTTCTTCTGGTTAATGTACAAAGCCATATCTTTCTGCATATATTTGGGGAGCTTTTCTTTCTTTTTTTGAAAGAAAAAGAAAAATTCAAATGGGCCAACGTTTTAACACTTCTAATGTCAGTATTTCTTCTGATAAAGGGTTGGTTCACACCAGGAATGATTTAGAATTTCTCATATCTGGTGTTTGGACTTGGAATTCTCAGTTTTTTTACCCAAACCTGATTAAATTTAAACATGAATTTTGAACTAACCTCTATAGTCCTCATTTTTGTGCCACACTGTTTCATCGCAATGAATTTTTCTTTGTAAGACAGTAATTTTGTATTAATAAATCCAGATTATGTATTATAGTACGATATTAGAAGTATAAATATATCTCCTACAGCTGTACACTCCATGCATCTGATGACGCGACCTCTGATTCACAGTAGCTTATGCTAGGGTTAGGTTTTGTTAGTCTTAAAGGTAAAGTTTCCCTTGCTCAAAAGCCAAGAGTCCGACGCTAGGGTTGCGGTGCTCATCTCCGTTTCAAAGCCGAAGAGCCAGCGCTGTCCGAAGACGTTTCCGTGGTCATGTGGCCGGCATGACTAAACACCAAGGCGCACGGAACGCTGTTACCTTCCCACCGAAGTGGTACCTATTTATCTACTTGCAATTTCTTGCTTTCGAACTGCTAGGTTGGCAGGAGCTGGAACTACAGATGGGAGCACACTTGGTCTCGAACTGCTGAACTACTGACCTTCCACAGCCTGCAGTTCAGCGTCTTAACCACTTGAGCCACCGCAGCTCTTAAGGACTATTAAATAAAAAGCCAGTATATCTAAGCCTCGCCTTCTCAATGACACTGCGATTTTCTACACAGAGGGAACTATTTTAAAACAAAAGAGGATTCCAACGTGAGATGCTCCAAGCCCAGACACAGGCTCACCTCCTCACTGAGACCTTGGTAAGGAAATGAGGCCTATGACAGGTGCGGAAGAAAGGGAGGGGGGTATCCATTCACCTCCTGTTGCAAAGGAAGCAAGACTTACCTCTGAGTACTGCAGCCTGCCAAAATCGCTCGGAGGGCTTGCAATTTTGAAGACTTTCTTGGGCATCACCCACGTTTCTAAGGTCTCTAGTTTGCTGGCAGCCAAATTGGTAGCATGATGCTTAACGAGGAAGCCCTGAAAATGATCAGCCAGGAAGTAGAGGTGGACTGAAACCGGGTGGCCCATTGGGTAGTACCTGGAAAACATGGGCAGGGAACAGACTGATCAACGGCACAGATGAATGGTGTTTATTGCATTTGAATGGGATTGGCCAATTTCTTCAGGCTGCCAAACAACTGGCACCGCCCAGTGCCACCACTGCTGCCGCCCCGCCCTCCCGCACGCCTTGACCATAAAAGGCACAACCCGCTGGTCTGAAGGAAACGGCAGGCGCCTTCCCAACACAAAAGGAGACTTCTGCACAGAAGTCTACGGGGCCATCTTCTACTTTTGCACAGGAAGGAACAGCTTGCTAAGGTTCAAGCCCTGCTTCCAACCGGCCACCACCCTCCCCGAGAAACATGGCTCAACATGAGCCTGCACAGCAAGGATCAGTCAAAGAGAACCAACTTTTATTGGAGTCAAACTTATGCAGGAAAACTATCTTGGTAAGCCAAACGGGACATGATGTGGGGAATCCAAGATCAGATCTCTCCCGGGGAGGCGGGGGCACTGAATTTGTTTGGAACGACACCAGGTTTCATCATCTCTGAAACCACCCTTAGCCCTATAGCGGAAGAAAGTACGAGAACAGGATCCGAGGGCATATTTAACACATAGTTTGGACCTAAAGCAAAATGCACTTACTCTGTGCAGAACTGCAATTTCCAGAGGATGATAAATAAGCCCAACTCAGACAGCAAAGGTAGCAGATGCCAACAGACTCTGCTGAGGCCCAGAAAGCTGAGCAAAAACAGCCAGTGCAAGTTAAACAGTATGACTTTTGTTTGGAGTCTAACTTCTAGGTACACTCTGTAGCAAATATTGACAGGATTCACAAAAATGTAAAGGGAGACAGTCTCCTGGCAGCAGCTAGTTTAAATATTTTTTTAAAAAAAATCATCCAGAGATGGAAATAAAGAAGCTCAATTTAAAAGGAAGCCTGTGCAGGAAGAACCTGCAGGGGGTGCCCCTTACTTGGCTAACCCTCCCCAGGTGTCGCCGCCCCCCAGGCATTCCAGTTGGGTTCAGGAGGGAACCTGGGGCTGTAGGAGGCATGCAGTGGTGCCTACAAATGGGATCAGATGTACACCCCCCTCCTTAGCTGCAGTGCCAGCAACACTGGGAAAAGAACGATGGTGGTGATTGTGTTATTAGCCGATTTCACAGGGCTGCTGGCCTCTTTCGTGCAAGGAATGAAAAGAAAGCGTTGGAAAAGGGGGGAGAGGAACAGGAGGAGAAATAGACCAAGACTGTGTTGTATGACCAGCTGCAGCCGTTTATTAAAAAGAAAACTACTAGCTGCACACTGGAAGCACAATGCCCTTACTGGGGACAGACAGAGGACTGGATCCAGTGATCTGATGGCTTAAGGAGTGCAGATTTTTGCCAAATTCCCAACACCCCTCTGGGAAAGTTGATTCCTGGGCTGAGGGACTGGCACAGACTAACAGCCAGGTGGGGTGGGGGCTCCACTGACAAGGGGGCATAACCCCCCCCCCTCCTCACTCTTTGACAAGCACAGCTTTACTGACAGAAGAGAGAGGAGAGGCAATTCTGCCTCCTTCCCCCACAACAGTCCTCTGACCCTGGGCATCAGCCTTCCCAGGGTGGGAAGGGACAGCTGGCAGCAAGGGAATGCAGAAAAGATCTCCATCTGCCCGTGGGTTCTGCAGAGTTACTCCAGCTTGGGGAACACCGGCTGTGCAGCAAGTGCACAGTGCACGCTGGCCAGTGTCCATGCCGTGACGATCCTTCCCCACCTACCCTTTTTACGCTCTCCCATACACCTTAGGGTTGGGGGTGCTGTTGTTGTTTTTTGCTTGCTATGATTGCTCTGCATGTTACATAAATGAGAAGTGGCTTCTGAGAAATAAATTTTAAAACCGTGGTTTAAAAAATTAAATCCGCGTACATGCTGAGCTTTATTATTATTTTTTAAAATAGATTGCCTGCCTGAAGCAGCGCTGAAATCATTAGGTAGTTATGTGCCAGCGATGAGGTGGCGTGGGGAGAAAGAAGAGGGGAGGGCAGAGGAGGGAGGGGCCCCTGGCACAGTGTGCTCTGCATGTCAGAAGGGCCCAGATGCAGATCCCCAGGAGGTGGGGAAACCCCAGGGGTCGTTTCATAGAAAAAGAGCTAGGGAAACTCATTAGCATATGCCACATCCCTGACATCACCGGAAGTGTGTCATGAGGCCACACCCCCTGCCATCACCGGAAGTGTGACATAAGGCCACACCCACCACTCAGTCTTAGTCTTAAAGGTTAGTCTTAAAGGTGCTATTTGAACTCTTGGACTATTTTGCAGCAGCAGACTAACACAGCTACCTCGGGGAAGCTCCTGGATGGGGCTGGGAGTCCTTGCGGAGGCCACGTGGAGTGGCCTCGGCCAGGCAGAGGGGGAGGACGCCAACTTACCCTCCTGCTTCTTCCTCCTTCTGCAACAGAATGAGGCTGGAAGAAGGGGGCGGCCGGAAGAAGGGGCCCCCCTGCACCTCACCCGGGGGAACTGTGATCCCCCGCGATCCCCCCGAAATGACATCTGGGAACAGCCCTCGTGGCCTGAGATCCTGGAGAGTGACTGCCAGTCAGAGTAGAGGGCACTGGGCTAGATGGACCAATGTTCATATGAATTCGAGGGATTCTCCCCACCGACACGCCCATTTTAACGTGAAAATCAGACACCTCCCCCTCGGCTGCAGACACGACTATGGCAGCCAAGGGACCAAACATGTCCCGTCTGAACTCTGTCTTTCCTTGAGTGTGCAACAACAACAACAATACAGTCCACAGTAAACAATGGCCAAAAAACCCAGCAAATAACAACTGTGTACTGCACAAACCCGCACCAAAGTTAACAAAAAGAGACTTCAACACGAAGGTAATTCAACCCATGTAATCCATCATAGGAAACTACAGAAGTCCACAATATCCCAAAGGGAAAGAACAAAGTCCAGAATAGAAATTTCTCAAAGGGAAACAATGAAGTCTGGAATAGATATCAACACTTTTCCTAGGTATCGTTCAGTGTTTCGGACTTCTGGTCCTTCCTCAGGAACAAAAAGCCACTACAGGAAGTCTCATTGCAATTTCTTAACAGGCAAACTCTATTCAGTTTCTCTATGGGCCAGGTCTCCTAAGCTTTAGAAAGCACCTCCCAAGGTTGCTATTATGTAAGCTGGACCAAACATGCCTTTGTGTTGCAGTCTCTTTTTGTTAACTTTGTTGCGGGTTTGTGCAGTACACAGTTGTTATTTGCGCTTTTTTTTGGCCTTTCCTTGAGTGTGGCCTGAGCCCACCCCAGTTGACTGGAAAGGCATTTCTGAACCTACCGGCAGCTGTTGTCGCCGTCTGTGTGGAAAGAGGCCTCCGCTCTCCTCAGACCCAAGCGGGAAAACGAATGGTACATGGTCAGCGCAATGTCGCTGATGCTGTGGATGCCGTCCGGCTCGTCGTACGCGTTCTCCCAGTATGACCGAAGGCCGGGCGTGCCCGAAGGATAGTTCCCGTATAAATAATAGTCCAGTTGGCCAATTATTTCTTGATTCACCACAGCTTCAAATTTGCGTGCAAAGAAGGTCGGCCTTGCGGTTTGCTGTGTTGATAAGAATGGGGGTTGCATTAAAACAAAATGGCTTCTGGGCCTTGGTACCTATTTTTGAATACCAAGCCGTCAACCTAAATAACAAGATAATGACAGGAGCTATATTTTCCTCCAACGGAATCTGCGCAACAACTACCCACAGGAGCGCTAACAAGCGACACGACCGTTTTACGCAGCATCATTAGGCTTGCCTTCGCATTTCTGAAAAGATTTAGCTCAGCGCTCTGCTTAACTGTCTACCAAGCAGGGACCGGCGGTTTGGGGAACAAGAAAGGCACAGGATCAGAATTACAGCTTGTGCATTTTATTTTCCACACACCGTTGCGATAAACAATCTCCCCCCCCCTTGCCCCCTCCGCTGGATTTTCATTACAGTTAAATGAGAGGGGAAATTGCCAGGCCATTTTAGGGGATTAAACTGAAGTGAGGCAGACTGTATGCATACGTAAAGAGGCGTACAGGCCGGCCAGGAGGCCTGGGTCTCTGGAGGCTCTTCCTTGTGAGGAGTGGTGGCATGGGACCCTCCCCTGGCCCTTCCCCACGTGGCACAGAAGGGCATACGGAAGTGGGATGTGATGCCCCAATCTGGGATCTCTGCTGAACAAACCCCCAGGAACCTCAGAGACAGACGGTGTGAAGCTGTGGCCAGACTGAAACCAGAGAGGCTTGGATTCAGCTCTCCACTTGGCCTCTCTTGGCCTAACCTACTGCAAAGGGCTGTCCCCTGAGGATTAAATGGAGGAAGACCGAACTGCGGTTGCTGTGCTGAACTCTTTGGAGGACGGGCAAAGTAAAACTCCACTGGACAAGACTTCCGCAGCTTAATTGTGGGTCATCCTGTGTGGGATGGTGACAGGCAGGGCTATTTTTGGGCAGGAACGCACAGGAACGGAGTTCTGGCTGGCTCCCGAGTTGGCCATGCCCAGGAGGAACTCATTTGCATAATAGGCCACACCTAACAGCAGAAACTCATTAGGATTGGCTATATTAGGGGTGTGTGGCCTAACATGCAAAGGAATTCCTGCTACAAAAAAAGCCCTGGGTTTTGACAACAAACAAGGTAAACAGAATAACAAGCAAAAGGTGGGTGTGGCTGGATAACCACACTTCTGGTAACATGGGGGTGTGGCCTAATGTGCCAATGAGCTGTGCTGTCAGGGGCGTGGCCCAATATGCTAATGAGTTCCTGCTGTTGGGCGTGGCCTATTATGCTAATGAGTTCCTGCTGGGCTTTTTCTACAAAAAGAGCCCTGGACTGACGGGTCCCTGCTGAAGTGGCTGCCCACCAGGCTCTGCAAGCCCACAAGCTGTACCGCAGCAGGGGCCTGGATCGGGCCATTGCTCACCTGGAACCGGTGGAAATCTGCGGGTTTGAAGTCGTTGGGAGAGCAGCCGCACCAGTCGACGATGTTCTTGTACTGACATTTGCAGCCCAGCTTACGGTTCCAGTTGGTGATGCGCAGATTGTTGTCCACCATGGAGCTGCAATGAGGGCTGTTTTCAAGGACGGTGTGAAAGAAGGACTGTGGAAACAAAAAGGTCTGATGTTTTGGTTCATCACATTCCCCTGGGGTCTCTCCTGAACTCTTGTTGTCTGTGGCGCTGCAAACGTGTTTGTGTTCTACTTGGGCTCAGAGATGCCATGCGGCCCTGGCAACAACCCGCCTTTCGCCGGGCCTGGCTTTCCACAGGCGATGATGTGCCCACGCTTGCCAAATGGTGATCAAACCTTCCAGCTGGTTTGTGGGTAGCAGGCTTATACTATTGGCCGCTGCTTCTGAGACACACAAGGAGCTGCCCTTTCCTGAGTCATGGTTTTTTAGCCTCCGGCTCACACATTTTTGCCTTAGCTCAGGAAGGAGGGCTCCAGAGCAAACTAATTTATGCAGTAGCCAAATCGCTCGCTCACAACTTTAATGCCAGGAGCTCACAAAGCAGGATTTTTGCTCACAAGACTCCACAGCTTAGAGGGAGCATTG
>NW_015166487.1:263327-266874 GCF_001447785.1 Gekko japonicus | reverse complement strand
AATTTCGATGCTATTGGCATGCCTGGGTGAAGTGGACTGTTTGGATCCTAACGAAGCTGGTTTCAGGCCTGGTTATGAGACTGAAAAAGCCTTGGTTGCTCTGGTGGATGACCTGTGCCAGGAGATGGACAGAGGGGGGCTGCAGAAACCCTGGACTGGTACCTGGGGCAGTTCTGGAGCAGATGTGGGCTAATAACCTAAAGCATAATCCCAACAAAATGGAAGCACTACTGGTGAGTGGGAAGTCTAACCAGGTACATCAGGTGACACCCGTTCTGGATGGGATTGTATTCCCTTGGCAGGAACAGCTCTGTAGTCTGGGGTGCTCTTGGACCCAGGCCTACTACTGGACAAGCAGGTGGCAGCTGTCGCCAAGAATGCCTTTTACCAGCTTTTGCTGGTTAGCCAACTGAAGGCTTTCCTGGATAGAAACGATCTGGCTGTGGTACATGCCCTGGTTACCCTGGTGCATGCTCTGGAACCAGCTTGGTGTAGTGGATAAGAGCGGCGGACTCTAATCTGGAGAACCGGGTTTGATTCCCCACTCCTCCGTGGGAAGCCAGCTGGGTGACCTTGGGTCAGTCACAGTTCTCTCAGAGCTCTCTCAGCCCCACCTACCCTCACAGGATGTCTGTTGTGGGGAGAGGAAGGGAAGGTGATTGTAAGCCACTCTGAGACTCCTTCGGGTAGTGAAGAGCAGGGTATAAAACCAACTCTTCTTCTACTTACATCTAGATTAGATTACTGCAATAAACTCTACTTGTTCAGAAACTTTAATTAGCGCAGGATGCTGCAGCCAGGATGCTGACGGGAGTGGGTGGGTACCACATCTCTCCAGGCCTCCATCTACACTGGTTCCCAACCTTCTTCCAGGTATAATTCAAGATTCTGATGTTCACATTTAAGTCCCTACATGGTTTAGGACCAGCATTCCTGAAGGACCACCTATTCCCTTATGAACACTAAGAGTAATCATCCAAGGCCCTGCTTGGGTTTACCTTCCTTTTGAGATTAGACTGGTGGCAACCCGGGACAGAGCCTTCTTGGTCACAGCACCAAACCTCTGGAACTCTCTCCCTAGAGAGACTTGCCTGTTCTCTTCCTGTTGCTGCTGCTGTGTTCTGCCTGGCATTCCCTCATTGTTCCATCCTTCCTGCCCTGTTTTGACTGTTGCTTTAATGTATATGTATTTTATTGTATTGCATGGGGATTTTAACTTGATTTTCATTGTTCAAATAGCTTTCAAAATATGTTTTTATTATCGATCTTTCATCTGTTAGTTACCTTTGTGGCCCTGATGAGGTGGGATACAAATTCTGTAAATAAAATATATCATAAATAAATAAATCTAAGCCAATTGTACCAAAAACTGGTCTGGACGTAATCATCCAAGGCCCCCCTTGGAAGTATCTTCTGTGTTTGCCAAAGCATCCATCAGGGAATATTAGTGTGCAAAGATCATCTAAATGTGAACAAAAGGTCATCCATTTCTACCTACAGTATATCTTTCAATTTGTTAATGAAATCTCTCGAATCTTGTATGTGAGACTGTACAAGAGGAACAAAAGGTCTGAGAAAATAACCAATGTTATGGCCATTAGTCGATCCACCTAGACCGCCGGCATTTTACTTGAAGCAGGAATGTGCTGCAAGCCACAAATGACCTGGCACTGAAATACGCAAGACACCTTTCGGTGACAGAAGTGCTCTCCATCCTCTGCGATGACTTCCAAAACGCTTAAGTCTCTATTTGCCAATTGGAGGAATTTTCCAGCAGGCTTTGCTAATTGTATCCCTGTATCACTATAATTTCAGCTCTTATATAAATCATATGTACCGATGCACAGTTAATAGGTCACATGAGAGTGAACTTTGAGGGGGGAAAACTGGACATAAAAGAAATCTTGCAGGGACAAAAGTGAAGCATGATCAAACTGAGCTCTGGGGGGGAAGAAAATGCCATGAGCTTAAAGAGCAGCGACTCCTCTACGAAAATCCACTACTGGGTGCTCTATAAATAAATGGCATAGCATTTAGTATGGCTGACCCACCCAGACAATCCCCCTGCTCTTTTTAAATGTTAAATGACAGCTCAGTGAATATGGATTTTATGCTTGAATTGCCTGGTTAAACCCATCAAGGCAGACATTGTAAGTCAGGCCAGGGGAGGCGGCGGCGGCGGTGGTGGGGACCTACTCAATTACCCACTGCCCTGTGTGCTTTTATACTGAAGCGGGCTCTCTAAGGAGCATGCATGGAGAAAAGGGTTATCGGAGGTGAAGGGGATACCTTTTGTTTTTCCCTCTAGAAGAAGAAAGATTAAAAGGAGAACTTTCATGGCTGGGCATTGGAAACAAGATGGTCTGTCATTGATTGGATGTTTCATGGCCTGCGTGCAGAAAGATGGCGGTCACCCGTGCACCTCGCTCTCAGTAACCACAACGCAAGGCAAGACTTCCTAAGAGTTGTGTGGTCTTTTGGCCGTGAGGAGTGCAAAGAGAAGAGGCCACCCTTTAGTTGCAGAGCACATGCTTAGTAAGCAGGGGGGCCCACTTTCAGTTTCTGGCATCTCTAGTTAAAGACCTCAAGCAACAGGTCCTGGTTAGGAAAGACTTTTCTCTGACTGAGAAGCTGGAAAGCTGCTGTCAGTCAGATAATGCTGAGCTAGGGCGGGGGAGAAAAGTGATCCAGGATCATTTTGTAAAACTAATACATTTAAGATGAGGCAGATTTTTGTAAAAAAAAAGCACAACGCAAACAAAGGAAAACAAATAACCCCAACACTAAATATGAAAAGGAAGATTTTTTTTTCTCATCTCTCCTTATATATAATTTTGTTTTGGTCATGGACTCCTCTGAACATTCCAACACACTCCGAAATCAGTTGGCTGAATGATCTGTCATTCAGAGAGTCTCCCTATCCACTGGCTGCATTGCCTGAGTCCTGCCTCCAACATTCTAAACAGTTTGCTGTTCCTCTCCCCCCATAGCCAGTCAGAACCCAGAGGTCATTTGCATATGTGGCCTGATTGGCCTTTGCCCCTAACATTCTAAATAGTCTGCTGTTGCTGTTGGGAGTCCTGAGGTAAAATACATATCCCAATCTCCCTGTGGGGCCTGGAGATCTCCCTGGCCACAGAACATCATTTCCCCTACAGAAAATTTCTCAGCTATTACAACTGATGTCCAGATGACCAAGATCAGTTATCCTGGAGACAATGACTGCTTTGGCCAGTGGACCCTATGGCATTATACCATAGGTCCCTCCCCACCCCAAAACCTGCCCTCCCAGGCTCTACCCCTCAAATCTACAGGTATTTCCCAACCCAGAGTTGGCAACTGTGTAACTGGCTATGGAACCACTTTCCAGACCCTTGGAACCCAGAAGACATGGCATAGGAGGAGGTGCTTTTCTACCTTATCTGCCACTGCATAGACCCAAATTAACATAAGCCAACCTCCAGGCGGCACCTGGAGATCTCCAGCTATTACAACTGATGTCCAGATGACCAAGATCAGTTCTCCTGGAGACAATAGCTGCTTTGGC
>NW_015166487.1:257734-262655 GCF_001447785.1 Gekko japonicus | reverse complement strand
TCCCAAAAGACTCCAAGGTCATTTTTGCCAGTCTGGTTTCTCTCAATCCACTCACCTCAGCTGGAAGCAACGTGTAGGAGTAGAACCTCTTCATCTTGGTCACCAGATCATCACTAGAAAAGGTGACGTACTCCACAAACTTCCTATTAAGCAGAAACCAGTCTGAACCTCCATCAACTGTTATCCCTTCAGGAATTTTCCGGTCTCCAAGGCGCCACATGTGTGTATCGCATTCCAGGAAAAGCCTATCCAACCCTTGTTTTCTAATAAATCTATAAAGAAAAGAAGTTCAAATCAGCTCTTTAAAAAAGAAAGGAAGACAGCGACTGTTAAACATAAAAGTACTGACAAACACTTTGCTAATATTCCTGTATCTCTCTTTCTGTTAGTCCTTTGTGGTCTAAAGGAAGGGCCACCTTCCGAATGCGCAGAGTCAGCTGCCACAAAATACCTCCCAGACCATATATACAGTAATTATGTAATAATTTTCCTTGTGATAATTAAAACCAGGGTGTGGGGAAATCCGGGGATGGAGGGTGTGGGTGTGCAGACCCATGTCACATAAAAGCCTGGTTTGGTGTTTTGCCTGAACTAAGCCAAAGAATGCTCTGAGTTTAATTCCTTTCTTCTTTTTTGTGCACCTCCCAGATGCTGTGCTACTCTGGTGCTTCGGCCATCAGCAACGTTATCCCTAATGAGAATTTCCTTTTTTTAAAAAAACAAAAAACAATGGAGGAGCCCAAGAAAGACAACCAAGCTGTGATATGGATGCAACTACAGGAAAAGCTGGGTGCCCATTTACGACGGCTGAGAAGACAAAACAGCTGTCAAGAAGTTGGGGTGGTTTTTTTTATTTCCACAGATGAGCTTCTAATTTCACTTTCTATTACGAGGGATAATGGAAATGTCTTGCAATTTTAATGTGGCGTTCTAGAATCTCCAATTACAATATTTATGCGGTTCCCTGCAAATTAAATATTAATTCACGCAAAACCTCAATCATTTATTTCTACAATCCAGAAAACTAAAACAAAACAAAAAGTTTACTTTGAAAAAAAATATCAAGTAATCACTTTATGGAAAGACCTGGGCATTATCAGGGATACCTTTTGAACCAACAAGGCCTCCTTGAGTTTTAATTTCCCAGGAAGGAAGACACCAAGTTTGGTTTAATGAAGGCCACAATTTCACTTAAATGCTGATCAGTCCCTGATAGTAAATCTCTCTTTTCTTATCCCAGTGCAGGTGGAGCAAAGGAACTGGGGATCATATGAACCGGGCAGGTTTAGAACTGTTTGTCATGTAGATGGAGAGGATAACTTTATCATGGATGCTTCGATTCTTTTATTTTCCTTCCGAGGTGTTCAGCTGAATGAGAGTACACGGGCCAATATCAAATGAAGTGAGTAGGGTTGCCAAGTCTGGCGTTGTGCCGCAGCGGGGGACTCCCGGCTGGCGGCTGGAGAGAGCGCGCACGCGTGCCGCACACATGTCACCCAGAAGTGACGTGATGACACCGGGCACTCTGGGGGCAGGGCCACGACCATCCAAGGGAAAACCATAGAGTTTTCCCTCAGATGACCGTGGCCCTGCCCCTAGCGTGCCCGGCGTGGTCACGTCACTTCTGGTTGACGCGCACATCGGGGTGGGGCTCCCTCCGGGGCCTGATCCGTCGGTGGCGGGGAACGGGCCTCTGGGGCGGGGGTTTCCCCGCCCCCCGGGGGGACTTGGCAAGCCTAGAAGTGAGTGAGCTGGCATCGCGGTAGAGAGGAGCAAGCGGATCCTTAGAAGAGGGATGCGAAGCAAGTCAATGGCAGGGACATGTCCAAGAGAAGCAATAGAAAAGGAAAGAGGGAACCAAGCTTTTGAGAAAGCCACAGGCTGCTGGACACAGACGGGACAAAGCAAGGAAGGCAGATGGTGAGCAGTGCAAGGTCGAGGAGGAAGACTGATTTCCACGTCGAAGAGATTAGAAGCACAGCGCCCAAAGCCAGCACCTGGAGCTTCTGACAGGTGAGGAGCTGAAGCCATGTTTCCCTGTTTCTGATGTCCCAATCTGTTCTGAGCCTCAAGCAGCAGGTGGCCACTCTTGGCACTCATGCTCAACAGGTACTCTTACTAATCCTGAGTGCCCAAAAACTGAGTTTCATGTAAAATGCCCCCCCCCAAATCTTTGCCAGATTTCCTGCTGTTTCCTATCAAAACAATATAGTCATACAGTTTGGACGTGTTAGGGCTGCCAGTGTTTTTTTCTTGTTTTTTTTCAGCAGCCGAAGCTCTCTTCAATGCGGAGATCCCAGGATTGGTGAGGAAAGCTCTGGATGAGTTTCCACTTCTTGGAATAGAACCCAAGTGCCGCCACGCTGGATCAGACCCCCAGTCTATCTAGCCTAGCACCATGTTTTCCATCCAATCAACCCAGAAGCCTCTGAAAGCAGGATATGAAGACAACTACAGGTGGCCCCTAATAAAAGTAGATTGTCTCCTGTCGCCCAGTGACTAGCACTGTGGGAGGGCCGTGGCTCAATGGTAGAGCATCTACTTGGCATGCAGAAGGTGCAACCTCTGGCATCTCCAGTTTAAGATGGATCAGGTACAGGGGTCATTTCCTGCAGGAGCGCACAGGAGCAGTGCTCCGGCAGTAAAGAGCCCAGGGGGCGGGCACATGCAACAAGCCCCACCCCCTGCTCCCAGCAGCCCTCAGTCAGAGCAAGAAGCAGCCAGGCAACCTGCTGAGCTCCCCCCCGGCCCCCCAGTCCAAAACAGTCCAGTGGCACCTTTAAGACAAAGTTTTATTCAGGTACAAGCTCCCCCTCCTCTGCGAGGACAGATCTGCACGTTCCCCCCCCCCCCAATAGCTAGGAATCCAAAACAGTCCAGTGGAGCCTGAGTGGTGGGTGTTGCCTTCTGCCACACTTCCAGTGATGTCAGGGGGTGTGGCATATGCAAATAAGTTATGCTAATGAGCTTCTGCACTTCTTTTTCTACGAAATGACCCCTGGTCAGGTAGCAGATGGTATGAAAGACCTCTCCCCCTGAGACCCTGGACAGCTGCTGCCAGTCTGAGTGGACAATACTGACCTTGAGGGATCAGTGGTCAGAGACAGTATAAGGCGGCTTCATGTGTGTATTCAGGGATGTTTCAACTAGCCAGGGTCAATAGCTGATGTTAGATCTGTTCTCCAGAAATCTGCCTCAACCCCTTTGAGGCTGTCTAAGTCAGCTGCAACCACCACACGCCATGTCGGCCAATTCCACAATTAAATTATACATTGTGCAAAGAAGTCTCCCCCCCCCTGTCCTGACTCTACCACCCGTCAACTTGATTGGGTTGTTGAAGGCACAGGCGCTCTGGGACGGCAATGCGGAAGTTGGCCATGCTATTGCAGACAACCCAGCCATGGCTGCTGGCCTCTGGCTGACCCCAGCAGGGCCTTTGACCATCTGCAAAGCGATAAACATGGAGCGGTGGCACAGAGGGGAGCGGTGGCACTGGGGGACGCTCTATCATTTGAGGGAAAACTCTATGGTTTTCCCTCGAATGATTGTGGCCCCACCCCCAACGGGCCCGATGTGATGATGTCACTTCCGGGTGGCGTCATCGTGGTGCGTGCGCACAAGGAGATACCCCTGCCAGGGACAGGACTCCCCCCGCTTTTAGGTAAGTTTGACTTGGCAACCCCAGCCTAACCTACCTCACAGGGCTGTGATATGGAAAAAATGGAGGAGAGCAGAATAATGTAAACTGTTTTGGGTCCCTATTGTGAAGAAAGGCGGGATATAAACAAAGGAATCAATAAAAACTTTTTTAAAAAAATATTGGTTATATTATTTAATGACAATGTCTAAATGCCTTTTTCCAACGAGAAAGGTTGCCAGAGCTTTTTTTCTTTCAAAACAACCGCAATTAACAACTCACAGATTTGTTGGGAGTATTTACTAACAAACCATTTGTCATTTTACTTCTAACATATGGCTCGAGCAGTTGATAGATTTTTTTTCACAGAGGGAAGAAGTTGTTTCAATGCCCTCCCAAAAGCTGTGTAGGCTTTAGATTGCTTCCAATACTGCAACAGGGAAAAAAGGCTGTTTTGCTGGAGTGTACAGGATATTGATGTGTTTCTTCAGAGTTGCAAATATAATTAACTTGGGGAAATAAGAAAATCTCTATATGGCTTTCAAAGAGCCGCATCTACTATAATAAAACACCAACAGAGATTAGAGTGCCTTGAGTGGGATTGATCTCTCTATACCTTTTGGGTTGCTCTTTCTAATAAGAGTCCAGCATAATTACATCTGTAATTTCCCAGATATAAACACAGTGATTTTTCCTTTCCATAGAGATACAGGTGTATTCAGTATTTCAGGATGCAGTGGCGATTGCACCTGCTCAGAAGTGTTATTTAGTAATGTACAAATCTGTATTCTTTCTTTGTGTAGGGTCAAGGGGATCGTATATGTCCCCATCTGTTTTTATTTTAGCAAATTTCCTTTGTTTCTTTTTTGTATGCCATTTTTACATTTAAAATGTCATTTACATACCATTTGTGCACAGTTTATGCAGTTTTAATGGCAACATTTCATTTGACTTTTTGTCAATACAGTTGGCAAAAAGGCTGACTAAGGGAAAAGAGCATCACATAACATTAAAGAGGGAAGAAACCTGAAGACAAAGACAAAAACAATACAATGCAGTGTTTTAAAGGAAGTCCCTTCTATAGTTAAAAAAGTGAGGAATTTCACATTACCCTTTTTAACCCGTTTTGAAGCTGTTTTTGATCCGTCATGGAGTAAACCGATATAGGGCTGCCATTTCACACATGGCTTTCCCCTTCCGGTAAAGAGCTGGATCTGAAGCTGTTTGCCATTTCAGACTGCACCGGTTTCCCCCTGCCATTTTTCGCCCGTGCGGGCGATCTCC
>NW_015166487.1:250079-257193 GCF_001447785.1 Gekko japonicus | reverse complement strand
TATATATATTTTTTTAAAGCCAGAGATCGCCCGCGCAGATGAAAAACGGTGGAGAAAAGCACATCGGAACCGGGAGAGGAAACTGAAGACTACTTAGAAGCGGTTGACAGGTAAAACACTTCAGTTCCGTTTCCTAAACGGGACAGAAGTGTTTGTGTTGGAAATTACAAATATATTCCGGTAGGGAACCGGTTCTAAAACGGTTCTGTCTGAAATGAAAGACCAGAAACCGTTTGGGAACCGTTCCTCTTCCGGATTATATCGTCTGTCTGAAATTCCTCAGTGTTATACAAATCCCATTACTTGTTTCCACAATCTTCACTGGACAATCAACAGTAGGGCTAGCCAGGTCTCCTGATCTAACAGATTTCCGTTCCAGCAGCCTCTATCCCACCACCACCCAGTAGGGCAGTGGGGTATGATTGGCTGAAGAAAAACCCAGAAGTGATGTTATCACATCGGGGTGATGTTCTAGGATTCCACCAAAACTCTGACGGGAATCCTTGAGTGTCATCCTGGCAAGATGATATCACTTCTGGGATTGTTCCCAGTCTCATTGTGACATCAGTGCAATGCTGTTTTACAGGTCATGGCCCCATAAAAGCTCCATCCAGTTACCAGTGCTGGACTGACAACGATAACCAACAGGAGTCTTGTGACACCTGAAAGACCCTGGTGTTTTAGCATAAGCTTTTCATGGACAGGGGAGCTGCGGTGGCTCAAGTGGTTAAGATGCTGAACTGCAGGCTGTGGAAGGTCAGTAGTTCAGCACTTCGAGCCCCGGGTGCCGCATGACGGAGTGAGCTCCCGTCTCTAGTTCCCGCTCCTGCCAACCTAGCAGTTCGAAAGCAAGAAATTGCAAGTAGATAAATAGGGACCACTTTGGTGGGAAGGTAACAGCATTCCGTGCACCTTGGTGTTTAGTCATGCCTGCCACATGACCACAGAAACGTCTTCGGACAGCGCTGGCTCTTTGGCTTTGAAACGGAGATGAGCACCACAACCCTAGAGTCGAATTCAACTGGCTTTCAAGCAAGGGAACCTTTACCTTTACCTTTCATGGACAGAGGCTCAGTTTGCTGGAGTCAAGTGATGAGGGAGACCCTATTCATTTATTTATTTAAACAGCAGGGTCAAAGAGCCATGAAATGCAGGAAGAAATGTATCCCTTAATAACTTCACAGATAAATTCTTGCCTAGTGATAATCTACTAAATGCATCTTACAAAGTGGGAGAGCACTTACAGTCGAATGAAAATATGTTGGTCTTGAAGGTGGTACAAGACTCCTGTTTATTCTTCCTGCAACAGGTTATTCCTAAGGAATCAGACAAGTGGGGATGCTAACTGAGAACCCACCTGCCCCCCCCCAACTTAAATATGACTTGGCATCCTGGCTGGCTGCCACCCCACCCAGCACGCTGTATTTCTTTCAACTCCAGTTGTTCTCATACCAGTTTTCAGCACACACACTTTCTTTGTAGCAGCAATTTAAAAAACCCATTCCCTAAACGCAGTAGAATGAAAAGTCAAAGCAAAGGCACGTTGCCAGGAATAAGCAGTAAAGGTTTATGGCAACTGGGGTGCTTTGCAGAAAGCAAGGTGTTACCACATGCTCACTGTAAGGGATTAAATGTTTTAGGTGTCCTTGCAGTGTGCTATTATTTCAGTGGATATACCGCTTGTCCAATTAATACGTGAAGGTTTCGAGTTGCAATAAGGAGAACTTCCAAGGCAATCTGTTTAAAGAAACCACTGCAGTAAATAAGCTAGAAGATGTGCAGCTGTGCAGGACCACAAACAAACAAATCATTTCAAGAAAGACAGAGGCGCACAAATAGCAGCTTTCAATAGCGTTACTCAGTGGCTTGGGAAGCCTCTATGTGGGCGTAAAGTTCGTGGGGGCGGCGGAAATTTTCAGGAAGGTGCTCAGCCTCCCCCGGGGGCAACTGATTCCAGCCACCCTTGCCCAGCCCCAGCCCCCCCTGGGAAATTGGAAACTCTACACCCGCATGTTCCAAGACAGCGAGCAAGGCCACTGTGCTGGGCAGGTGCTCCCCGCCTTCAGACAGCTGCTGCTGCAAGGACTGGAAGTAGGCAGCCAGCATCCACAGACTGTGGACCTCTGATGGAGATAAGCGGCCAATTCTCTCCAGTGCCCCACAGCCTCTGCTTTTTCAGCTGCAAACTGGCCACAGAGAGAAGAAAGTGCGGCCACCACAGCAGTAGGCTTGCCAAGCCCCCGCTGGGGTCGGGTGGTAAATTCCCGCCCGGGAGGCCCGTTACCCGCCGCCGGCGGATCGGGCTCCGGGGGGAACTCCATCCCCTGCCGGAGGGCATCCCCAGCGTGGTGATGTCACCTGGAGGTGACATCATCACGTTGGCCACGTTGTGGGGGGGGAGACACTCTGTGAATCGAGGGATTGACAGCCTGGCTGCATAACTCCTTGGCAGCATTTCTGAAGCAGATGAAAACTTTCCATTTTTGGAAAATCTTTACCTCTTCTCCCTGTGCTCTGCTTATTGTAACCAAAATGACTGTTTTTTTATTGTTGTACGTGGTGGTTTTACTCACCAGAATGAAAGGCAATTTTTAAACGCTGATTATTGTTGCAGTTTTAGTCTACAGAGAGTATGGGCTGTAAACCGCTTTGCATATGCAAGGGGAAAGAAAAGCACTGTAACAGTATTTTCATAACATGCTAACAAACAGCTGACAATAATTGCTTTGAAATAACATAAGTGAAGGGAATGAAACCACCCGTCAGTCAGAACACGGACTAAGATGTAATGAATTGTTTATGCATTTGGAACAAAAACGTGAACAATTATTAATACTCCCCTGGAGCCAGGCCAAGTAGAGCATTAGCACCCTTTATTATTAAATTAATAACTAGATCAGTGTATTTAATTCATCTGAATCACTCTGGTCCCAGCTGAGCTTAGCATCTTAAATTTGGTGTTAAGCACAAGGGTCGTGATCCATTGTCTCATTTTTATTTACTCAGTCGCAGGATGAGTAAAGACATCACCCTGCCAACAAAAGTCCGCATGGTCAAAGCAATGGTATTCCCAGTAGTCACGTATGGCTGCGAGAGTTGGACTATAAGGAAGGCCGAGCGCCGAAGAATAGATTCTTTTGAACTATGGTGCTGGAGAAGACGCTTGAGAGTCCCTTGGACTGCAAGGAGATCAAATCAGTCAATCCTCAAAAGAAATCAACCCTGACTGTTCCCTGGAAGGCCAGATAATGAAACTGAAGCTCAAATACTTTGGCCACCAAATGAGAAGGGAGCACTCACTGGAGAAGAAGACCCTGATGCTGGGAAAGATTGAAGGTCAAAGAAGATGAGGACGGCAAAGGGTGAGATGGTTAGACAGTCTCATAGATGCAACAAACATGAAATTGAGCAAACTTCAGAGGACGGCAGAAGACAGGAGGGCCTGGCGTGATCTGGTCCATGGGGTCGCGAAGAGTCGGACTCGACTGTGCGACTGAGCAACAACAACAAGGATGAGAAGCAGGTGAACAGGGAGACGAACAGAAGGCATCTGCCTGACTCTTTTCTTTACTGCTTTCCCAGTTTCAATGTGCTGTCCAAACACAAAGAGATCTGTTCTCTAAACAGTTTCTGTGTTTTGAACCATTGTGTTTTGAACGACTTTAATATTTTTATTGTGTTGGGTACTGGCTGATTTCAGACAGAACATCAAACCAAGGTTAAGTAACCCAGCTCAGCTACGTACAGCAAGCATGGTGTGGTGGTTACAGCTGTAAGACTAGGATCTGGGAGCCCCAGTTCGAATCCACACTCATGTCATTGAAGCTTGCTGGGTGGCCTTGGGCCAGTCACGCTCTCTCAGCCTAATCTACCTCACAGAGTTGTTGTTATGGGAATAAAACAGAGGAGGGGATAACGATGCTGTGAATTGCTTTGGGTCCCCATTTAGGAGGAAAAAAGCACGAAGAAATATATAAATCCATTGCAAACTATGGTTTGAAATCAACCAGAGAATCAAAACCAGAAACCGCAGTTCGCAAAAAAGAGGACGCAAACCATAGCTTGTGTAGAGAGCTCAAGGTATGGAAAACTCCCAGAACACTCCAGGAAAAATGAGCTTCTTTCTCTAAGGAGCTTTTTAAATGTTTCAAAAAGAAAATAAAAATTAAAGTTTGAGGAGCACTGAGTAAAAATGCCTATGAAATAATTTCTCTTTTAGAATGAGCAAAATCCTTTTTAAGTCTCTGCGCTACTTATGCAGAACGTGGCCACAGTCTACATCATTACATAATGATTATCCCAGTGCATACCACAAACAATAAATATATTACTTACACTATTGCATAAATGTGACAAATTTTATTCCCGGTTAATATGCTATAATGTGTACGATGATAACGCACCGTTGAATAGGTCAGTAGTTTCAGTGTCATAAAGTACAGCTTGACATTCAAATAGGATGCCCGTCCTATTGCAACGGCATGAGACTGTGTGCAAACAAGAGTTTATTTTGCTTTCTATAAAATGTGTGTTTTCTATTCTCAACTTAAAAAAAATTCTACATTGGACAGAGAGATCCTAAGTGCGGGGCTGAAAGGGCTCAGGGAGCCAACTGACCTCTGCATCAACGTATGTCCGAGATATGCCCGCACAGGGGCCACTTACAATGGCGCAGGCCCCCAGCAGCAGTCCGTGGCTTGTGGGCAGTTGTGGCCGCCTCTCAGCGCAACTGAGGTGTAGGCCCTGCACCAGTGTGGTAGTGGGTGGGCTTGGGGGCGTGGCCAGAGTAAGTCGGCACCCTGAGCCCTTTCCGCCTGGGAACACCCCCTTCCAGAGGTGGAAAGTTACGCCAGCAAAACACTTGGCGTGGCCCACAGGCGCTCATTGAGACTGAAAATCAAGTTGTCCCCCGCTGCTGCGGCCTCACCCATTAGGCTCGGAGCAGCTCAGGATGTCGACTAAAGGCTCGGCCAATCACCTAGGCCACGGCGGCCAAGCCTCCTCCCCAGCACCCAATTTGGCCTCCCTTCCCCTACAAATACCTCCACCAGGACATCTTACAGCTCAGTAGTTAGGGCACGCGGCACAGGACTCTGTCTCAGAGCTCCCTGCTGTGCAGACTCTTAGCGTGGGTGGCAAAGCCCTTGGGTGGTGGCAGGAGCACAGAGAGGGCACTTGCCACTGCAGGGCAAACACTTGGCACCGACACCCAAGGAGGTGGGCAAAGTCCGTCCTCTATGACTGCCCTCTTCCATTTCAGAGCGCTCACAGGTTCCCCACTTTGGAGGCTCAACCCACTGACAGGTGAGCAAGGGCAAGGATCCCAAACTTGCTCCCCCTCTCCCCTTGCTTGGGCCTGGGGGCTGTGGCAGCACCTCCTGCACTCAAGCCCGGCATGGAGTTCAGGCGCGGGGGTGGCACAAGCTGCAGCCGTGCAGTGCCACGGTCCCTGATATGCCACGGGGAAAGTTCTCAGGGAGATCCAGGGTGGGAGGGGGATGCGCCGTCATTTGCTCAGTTCCCACCCTCGGCAGAGCACCGGGCATGTCTGTGGTTTGGGGGGGGGGTCCTGGCAGCTGCTCCACTGCACGGGGTGACCCAGCTTCGCGAGCATCCCCTCAGCTCACTCCCTTGCAGAGTCAGAGGCTTGAGCTGTGGCGGAAGGACTGCAAACAGGCCGAGAGCTCTTCGGCACAGGACAGGTGGGTGGGAGTTGGCTGGTTCCATCACGTGCCTCGAGGGGGGGGGGGTTGTGGCGACCCTCCCATGGAGGTGCATTTGCAGAGCCTGCCCGGACAAGGCATCCATGGCTGAGAGTGGTCTGGCCCTCGCACCCGGTCCCCATGGCTCTGTTTTTCTGTCTTGAAGGTGGAGATTCAACAGAGGGACTTGTGGGTGTGGCCAAGTCCCCAGGCCCGTAGCTATCCAGGGGGCCCCTGCAGTTTTTCTGGGCCCCCTCCCCCCCCAATCGATGGTCTTGTCGCTGGCATTTTGCTGGCTTGCTGGGAAGGGAGGGGATGACAAATACAGAAGAAAAAGGAGCGGACGGAGCCAGTCCCCACCCAGGCTCAGACCATTGGCTGCCTACAGTGGGCGGGCTCTAAGCAAAGAGCCGCGCCAAACAAAAGTTAAACCACTGCTACTTCCTCCTCGTCTTCCTCCAACTCCGGGAAACTGCAGCAGCAGAGGCTGCAGAGCAGCCTTCCTCTCTGTCCTCCTGCACAGCCCCGCGCCGTAGCTCCGCCTCCTCTCCTCCTTCTGGACCGCAGACCGGCTTCTGTCTGCCCTTCAGCAGCTCAGCAGCCTCGGAGGAGTCTTCCTGTGTGACGTCCACCCGCTCCTCTGCTCCGGTGGTCGTAGTCCAGCTGAAGCAGCTGCAGGCTGGGGCATGCCCTGAGCAGCCTCCAAACTTGCACAGCTGCGAAGAGAGGGGGAGGGCAGCGGGCAATAGGGGGCCGGCGGCAACTCTCTGCTGGCTGGGGCAGTCCATGAGCATCCTCCCCCCACCCCACCCTGCATTCTCCAAGAATGAAAGCCAGGAACACCATTGCAATCCATGGGCTCCGTTGGAATACACAAGCAGAGTTGCAAAGAAAATGCGGAATGGATTTTCCATTAAGGTCTCCGGAATGACAGCCCCTAGAGTGGAATGACAGCCCCTGGGAGTAGCAGGAGTGTTATGGAATGACAGCCCTTGGGAACAGAATCTGAGTGCTGGGACTGGACTGCCCCGCCCCCTGTGGGCTTCCCAAGGGCATGTCTCAGAGGGAGGGGCTCTTGGGTGCTGTGGGTGGCTGGGGAGGGCTGTGCGGGCCCCACTGGTTGTAACCTGCCATACATAGCAGGGACCCAGGTGCACAGGCAGGTCCCTCGCTCACCTCACAGGCTTCTGTGTGAAGGGGGTGGCATGGGTGAATAAGCCAGCTTATCGCGGCGGTGAGAGTGTCAGGCTGGACCTAGGAGATCTGAATTCTGATCTAATCGGAAGCTCGGTGGGTGGCCTTGGCCCAGATGCACACGCTCAGCCTGACCAACCTCACAGGGCTGTTGTGTACATGAAACGAAGGAGAGGAGAATGGTGCAAGCCACCGGTGGGGGGAAGGGTTGCTAAAAA
>NW_015166487.1:247759-249252 GCF_001447785.1 Gekko japonicus | reverse complement strand
TATTATTATTATTATTATTATTATTATTATTATTGACATATCTTATGTTGCTAAAGCAGTAAAATCAAGTTTAGGATAGATAAGGAAGCAAGCATTGCATATATTTCTATTTTCCATGATTTCCCAAGATTTCCATGGTCGTCTTCTTCTTCTTCATGGCTTCAAAAATTGTGGAATTTTTATACAGGCTTCTGCTAACTATAGTTTGGCACAAAGTCTAAACTGATCCAACGCCAGAGGCTGCTGTGCCAAAGAAATTAAACTGACATTAGGGATGTGCATTTGGATATATCTGCTCCAAATATATATCTGAAAAATTATCAGTATTTTCCAGATATATGCGAGTCTCTAGATGGTATCGAGGATTTTCTGGGATACTGGGAAATGGGTCCTGAAAAATCTCAGAATTATTCAGAATTAGCAGGGATATCGGCAGCTAGCATTTGAAGGCTCCTAATACTGATTCTTTTTTTCTTTCTTTCCTGTGGGTCTGTCTCTTCTCAGGATTGGTATCAGCTTGCCATGTTGGTTTTGTTTCAAGTCTGTCCTTTTAAATTAGTTTTGTTGGTCTTGCAACATTGTATTCTTTTCCCGATTTGGTTTGTGTCAGGTTTGTGGTTCGAAATTGCCTTTGATTCTTGGGTTATACATTGGCAGTGGCACATATTCTCCTGTTGTAGACTCGCCAGCCTTGCGATAGCATTCCTATTCGGTTGGCCTTGGATGATTCTCTGGTTTGATTCTTGGGTTGTCACCTAACACAATGCTCTGGTTAGACCACTCCTAGAGTATTGTGCTCAGTTTTGGGCACCACAGTTTAAGAGGGATATAGACAAACTGTAACGCATCCAGAGGAGGGCAACGAAGATGGTGAGGGGTCTGGAGACCAAGCCCTACGAGGAAAGGTTGAAGGAGCTGGGTATGCTTAGCCTGGAGAGGAGACGACTGAGAGGTGATATACTAACCATCTTCACGTACTTGAAGGGCTGTCATATAGATGATAGTATGGAGTTGTTTTCTGTTGCCCCAGAAGGTTGGACCAGAAACCAACGGGTTGAAATTAAATCAGAAGAGTTTTCGGCTAAACATTAGGAAGAGCTTCCTGACAGTTAGAGGGGTTCCTCAGTGGAACAGGCTTCCTCGGGAGGTGGTGGTGGGCTCTCCCTTCTTTGGAGGTTTTCAAACAGAGGCTAGATGGCCGTCTGACAGCAATGCTGATTCTGTGAACTTGGGCAGATCATGAGAGGGAGGGCAGGAAGGGTTGCCTCAGTGCTTAGTTCTCGTGGCCCTTTCTTACACACCCAGGGAAATGCTGATCACCATTTTGGAGTCGGGAAGCAATTTTTCTCCAGGCCAGCTTGGCTGGAAATCCTGGAGGTTTCTTGTCATCTTCTGGACGTGGAACAGCGGTCACTGCGGGTGTGTGTGGGGAAGGTACTTGTGGGTTTCCAGCATTGTGCAGGGGGGGTGGACTAGATGACCGTGGAGGTCCC
>NW_015166487.1:210690-244823 GCF_001447785.1 Gekko japonicus | reverse complement strand
TGGGAGAACCGGGTTTGATTTCCCCACTCCTCCACTTGCACCTGCTGATGTGACCTTGGGTCAGTCACAAGCTCTGGCACAGCTGTCCTTGAAAAAGAGCAGTTTGTGTCAGAGTTCTCTTAGCCCCACCCACCTCACAGGGTGTCTGTTGTGGGGAGGGGAAGGGAAAGGAGTTTGTAGGCCGCTCTGAGACGCCAAGTAAAGGGCGGGGTATAAATCCAATCTCTTCTTCTTCTTCTTCTTTCAAAATGAATCTTTAGCTCTGCTAAGGGGATTCTTCTCTGCCTCCCAAACAACCTTGCTCGACATCGTGATACAAATACAAGCCATGCCTTACTACTAGTGCTTTAAAATTTGGGGGAATTTTTAAGCCCAGGGGGACAAAAGCAGAAATGCTGGGAGATTCACTGCACAGTAGATTATGCTGCCAGCTGACCATGCCCACCCCCTTGTACACAACACCTCCTCTCTCTCCCACTCTGACCCAGGATCAAATTGGGGGTGGGGGGTGGGGAGGAGTTTCAGAGGAGGTCAAAACCTGCTGCCTGAGCCTCCCCCCCCCCGCCTCATGGCAAGGCCATCTTTGATTTCACCCTGCAGCTTTTCCTCAAAAGCACAATGCTGTAAATGCACTGATGTGCAGGGGTTAAAGTGTTTGACTTGGGAGCCTCAGGTTCAAATCCGCACTCAACCACGAAGCTCACATGGGTGACCTTGAACCAGTCACTCTTTCTCAGCCTAATCTACTTCATGGGATTGTGTATAGTGAGCATAAAGCAGAGGAAGGAGGAACGATGCACGCCGTCCTGAGCACCTGGAGGAAGGCTGGATAAAAATATAATAGAGATGACAACCGACTTCCACTGCTTACAGAAGCGAATGGGAAAGTCTCAGTTTTACCAACCACAAACTGGACCACTTGAACAACACAAGAGAGGAGGAAAACAGCATCGCAACATTTACAGTCAATGCCAAGACTCACGGGGGGGGGGGGGGGGGACTTTACCTTGCTTTGTCCTGCTCGTTTGTCCTGCAAAAAATAAAATAAAAAAAAATGAATACAAATTGCTCCAAAACACAAAATCAGCCAATCACACCAGGCATGTAAAGTTCAGATTTGCAAGCAGCCATTCTCTTGACTGTCAACAGAATAAAGACAGATCCAGGAGGAATAGCAGATTCGAATGGTGATTGTAACGTAATGCAATGAATATTAGAATGGTGGACTGGAATGCATTTCTCTAGTCTGGGAACAGAGGAGACACGACACGGCGCTACAAATCACCCCACCTCAAAGAAAAAGATGCTGTTAGTTGCCTCCATGCTCGAGAGGAGACAGATGGAGCGGAACAACGAGGTCTCAGTTAATTACTCTTACAACTCCACAATTAAAGAAGAAAAGGAAGAGACTGTATTTATACCCCGCCCTTCACCACCCAAAGGTGTCTCAGAGCGGCTTACAAACTCCTTTTCCCTCCCCTTCCCCCACAACAGACACCCTGTGAGGTAGGTGGGGCTGAGAGAGCTCTGACAGAAACTGCTCTTTTTCAGGAACAGCTCTTATCAGAACTACAGCTTGCCCAAAGTCATCCAGCAGGTGCAAGTGGAGGAGTGGGGAATCAAACACGGTTCTCCCAGATTAGAGTCCGTGCACTTAACACCAAACTGGAGGATACATTTACACATTTATCTCCAATTTTGACATATTTATTTGCTTCACTGTTTTTACCTGGAATTAAATCCAAATTATTTATTTATTTATTTATTTATTTTTAGATTTATATCCTGCCCTCCTAACAGCTCAGGATGGCTAACATACGGCAGGCGGCTAACATACGGCCTTATTCCTGTTATTCCTGTTTGCATCTGTCAAAGCATCTTCATTATGTTGTATGCTAATATGCTGTTCAACCTCTGCCTTATATGTATAGACTGGTAAATTCCATTTCACTGTATCTGAGGAAGTGTGCATGCACACAAAAGTTCACACCTTGAATAAAACTTTGTTGATCTTAAAAGGTGTCCCTGGACTCAAAACTTTGTTCAACAGAATAAAGAATCACCCTTGGAATGCTGAAAATTATTACTGACTATATTTTGGAAATTCAACAAAACTTTGTTCTTGGCCATCCATTTCCAGCAGAGGTTCCTGCAATGTCTCAGAGGCTTCTGGGGGCAGTCTCTCATTCCTGGTGAGTGAGATGCTGGAGGGAGCTCCATTTAGCACCAGCCTCACAGAGGCAGAAAGGCAGGAGGCCGACGTGAACAAGGATGTGGGGATGGAGTGCACGAGGTCCTGATGGTGAACTTAGTGGGGGGGCAGGGGAGGGTATTTGCCCAGCCCTGTAAGGGTCATTCACTTCAATCTGGACACAGCTGAGAAAGGGGCTTCCTTTTCATCAGCTGCAGCAACCCCTTTTAAATAAGCAGCACAGGGAGTAAAAAATGATTCACTCTCAAAGTTTGCAAGGGCTGCAAACACAAGCCAGGGACTCTATCAAAATAGGGAGCCCTCTAAGTAGCTTCCATTTACAAACTCTCCCACCATCTAAAGTAACAGTTCATTATTGCACTGATGAATAAAGAACAAGTTAACCATTGACTAAGTCCTGGCCAATTGGAGTAGCTGTCTATCAATCAACTTAAATGGCTAGATTGCAAGAGCTTGAGATTTTCCTTTGAAGCTCACTCATGTGAGCGTTAAAGTCTCCCGGGGTCAGAATCTGCATCTCAATTTGGCATCCTCGGAAAACAGTTCTCTCTATAGTCAGCTTTGCCGATTTTCACATTTGCTGCTTCACTGCTTCGCCATCTTAGGGGGATGAATAGACATTTAGGGAATTTACTTAGCAATCCTTCCACATGAAAAGGCCTCAATCCCTGACATCTTAGGGTGAGTTTCTAGGCAAACACCGGAGTGCCAAGATCATCTTTGAAAGCATAACTAAGTAACAAGGTATTTTTTATTGCTCAAGTTTTCAGCAAGAACAGATTTCAGTCCTAGCCAACTAAGAAGCACAATAACCATTTTATTGGTCTTTTTTTTTTTTTCATTCTCTTGACTGTCAACAGAATAAAGATAGATCCAGGAGGAATAGTAGATTCGAATAGTGATTGTAACGCAATGTATATTAGAATGGTAGACTGGAATGCATTTAAGAACATAAGAACATAAGAGATGCCAATGTTGGATCAGGCCAAAGGCCCATCCAGTCCAACACTCTGTATCACACAGTGGCCAGAAAATTTATTTATTTATTTAGATTTTTACCCCGCCCTCCCAGCAAGGCCAGCTTAGGGCCGGGAGATCTCCAGGCCCCACGTGGAGGCTGGCAACCCTAAGTGGTTTGATTTTTTATCTAATGCTGCTTCAGTGGAACGTAACAATGTGATTTTAAAGCTCTGGAGACTGTATGTTCTTTTGTTTCTTTCATATGTCAGTTCTTTCTCTTTCTAAGTATTTCCTCTGGGCTGAAGGGCAGCTGTGGTCAGGTTGTAAGAGGCAGAGATATTGTTCGGTGGCAAAGAGGGGTCATAGCTTAGTGGCACAGAGCTCATGTTTCAAATACAGAGAGTCCGTCCTCGGCTTGGTTGGGAAAGAGCTCTGTCTCGGGAGCTTAGTCTCCGTCCGCTGCGGATGAGATGGGCCAGTGACCTGACTTGGTGCAAGGAAACTTTCTGTGTTCAATTAGGCGAAGACCTGGGGGGGGGGGAGAGCCTTGGCTCGGTGGCCGAGCATCTGCTTGGCATGCAGGAGGTCCCAGGTTCAATCCCCGGCATTTCCAGTTAAAAGGACCAGGCGGTAGGAGATGTCAAAGACCTTAGCCTGAGACTCTGGAGAGCTGCTGCCAGTCTGAGCTGGCAATACTGACCTCGATAGACCAAGGGTCTGATTCAGTATAAGGCAGCTTCATGCGTTCATGCATGTGTTTAGGGGAAGAGCTGTGGATTAGTGGTTGAGCATCTGCTTGGCATGCAGAAGGCCCCAGGTTCAATCCCTGGCATCTCTAGTTAAAAGGACCAGGTGGTATTTGTAAAACACCTCTGTCTGAGACCCTGGAGAGCTGCTGGCAGTCTGAGTAGGCAATACTGTCCTAGATGGACCGATTCAGTACAAGGCAGCTTCATATGCGTTGCAGGGCAGACCGTGTGCTTTGCATGCTGAAAGTTTGATTCCTGGCAAGGGAAGGCAGATCGATGCATTCAGTAAGGCGAAATCATGTCCTTTGCATGCAGAAGGTCCCACATTCTCTCACTGCCACCTCCCCTTAAACAGAAGAGAAGAAGAAGAGATTGGATTTATACCCCACCCTTTACGCAGAGTCTCAGAGGGGCTTCCAATCTCCTTCCCCTCCCCTTCCCCCACAACAGACACCCTGTGAGGTAGGTGGGGCTGAGAGAGCTCTGACAGAAACTGCACTTTTTCAAGGACAGCTGTGCCAGAACTATGGCTTGACCAAGGTCATCCAGCAGGTGCAAGTGGAGGAGTGGGGAATCAAACCCAGTTCTCCCAGATTAGAGTCTGCGCACTTAACTTAACACCAAATTGGAGGATAAATTTACACATCTATCTCCAATTTTGACATATTTATTTGCTTCACTGTTTTTCCCTGGAATTAAATCCAAACAATTTATTTATTTATTTATTTTTAAATTTATATCCCGCCCTCCCAACGGCTCAGGGCGGCTAACATACGGCAGACGCCTAACATATGGCCAATATTCCTTGTATGCTAATCTGCTGTTCAACCTCTGCCTTATATATATAGACTGGTAAATTCCATTTCACTGTATCCGAGGAAGTGTGCATGCACACAAAAGTTCACACCTTGAATAAAACTTTGTTGATCTTAAAAGGTGTCCCTGGACTCAAAACTTTGTTCAACAGAATAAAGAATCACCCTTGGAATGCTGAAAATTATCACTGACTATATTTTGGAAATTCAACAAAACTTTGTTCTTGGCCATCCATTTCCAGCAGAGGTTCCTGCAATGTCTCAGAGGCTTCTGGGGGCAGTCTCTCATTCCTGGTGAGTAGGGGTCATTTCCTGCAGGAGCGTACAGGAGCGGAGCTCTGACAGTAAAGAGCCCAGGGGGCGGGCACATGCAACAAGCCCCACCCCCTGCTCCCAGCAGCCTTCAGTCAGAGCAAGAAGCAGCCAGGTAAATTGCAGAGCCCCCCCCTCCCGGCCCCCCGGTTCAAAACAGTCCAGGAGCACCCTTAAGACCAAGTTTTATTCAGGTACAAGCTCTCCCTCCTCTGCACCCCTCCCCCCCAGTAGCTAGCAATCCAAAACAGTCCAGTGGAGCCTGAGTGGTGGGTGTTGCCTTCTGACACACTTCTGGTGATGTCAGGGGATGTGGCCTATGCTAATAAGCTATGCTAATGAGCTCCTGCACCTCTTTTTCTACGAAATGACCCCTGCTGGTGAGTGAGATGCTGGAGGGAGCTCCATTTAGCACCAGCCTCACAGAGGCAGAAAGGCAGGAGGCCGACGTGAACAAGGATGTGGGGATGGAGTGCACGAGGTCCTGATGGTGAACTTAGTGGGGGGGCAGGGGAGGGTATTTGCCCAGCCCTGTAAGGGTCATTCACTTCAATCTGGACACAGCTGAGAAAGGGGCTTCCTTTTCATCAGCTGCAGCAACCCCTTTTAAATAAGCAGCACAGGGAGTAAAAAATGATTCACTCTCAAAGTTTGCAAGGGCGGCAAACACAAGCCAGGGACTCTATCAAAATAGGGAGCCCTCTAAGTAGCTTCCATTTACAAACTCTCCCACCATCTAAAGTAACAGTTCATTATTGCACTGATGAATAAAGAACAAGTTAACCATTGACTAAGTCCTGGCCAATTGGAGTAGCTGTCTATCAATCAACTTAAATGGCTAGATTGCAAGAGCTTGAGATTTTCCTTTGAAGCTCACTCATGTGAGCGTTAAAGTCTCCCGGGGTCAGAATCTGCATCTCAATTTGGCATCCTCGGAAAACAGTTCTCTCTATAGTCAGCTTTGCCGATTTTCACATTTGCTGCTTCACTGCTTCGCCATCTTAGGGGGATGAATAGACATTTAGGGAATTTACTTAGCAATCCTTCCACATGAAAAGGCCTCAATCCCTGACATCTTAGGGTGAGTTTCTAGGCAAACACCGGAGTGCCAAGATCATCTTTGAAAGCATAACTAAGTAACAAGGTATTTTTTATTGCTCAAGTTTTCAGCAAGAACAGATTTCAGTCCTAGCCAACTAAGAAGCACAATAACCATTTTATTGGTCTTTTTTTTTTTTAAATAGGACTGCTGAATTTTAGTTTTTTCAGATGTTACACATAATTGGATGACAGCAAACGTGAATATCAGGTGTGCATGCTTCTGTGATACTCCTAGTACATGCAGTCACCATGTTGGCTGAAATGGGGCAATATTCAAATTTTGTATACACGCATAGCTTTGGTATGCACGAACCAGAATGCCAAAAAATCTAGTGGTCAGTTTGCACATATCAAAGCAGTAAGTAAAGGTAAAGGTTCCCTTGCTCGAAAGCCGGTCGAGTCCGACTCTAGGGTTGCGGTGCTCATCTCCGTTTCAAAGCCGAAGAGCCAGCGCTGTCCGAAGTCGTTTCCGTGGTCATGTGGCCGGCATGACTAAACACCAAGGCGCACGGAACGCTGTTACCTTCCCACTGAAGTGGTCCCTATTTATCTACTTGCAATTTCTTGCTTTCGAACTGCTAGGCTGGCAGGAGCTGGAACTAGAGACGGTACACGCTTGAAAAATAAACCCACTGTCCCTTTTCACAGCATGAGGACCGTACATATCATGAGGATCCACATTTGGATGCGACCATCTGAAATAGACTCTTATTTATGATCCAGCCACGTTCCAATAGCATGATGCTAAAGAGAGAGCATGAATGATAGCAGTTGCACAATGTTCTCAATAGTAGTTGCTGCTCTCACAGGGTAGAAGAACACTACTAGTCAGTACAACAGAACCCATTTTTCAATAAATGTTGTTTCTCACAGCTGCTTGAGCAGCACGGATTATATGCAGCTTTCTCCAGTACTGAAGTCATCGCAACAGTCCCTCGTCGCAGGGAATCCCCTGTGCATTCTGGTGCCCAGTGAGGCTCTATGACACAGCCAATGGAGCCGCTGAAACACTGGGCAAGATTGCGAAGAAAGGTGCTTAATCTTTGGCTCCCCCGAGGCAGACCCTGTGGGAAATGGATGAAATCCAAAGAGCTGTTTCCTAAGCTCCGTGCACCTCAGACGGTCAGTTTTAAACGAAGAGTTAAAAATTATGTTAAATGCCTAAATATAAAAGCTTAAGTGAAAATCCACAGCAGGCCAGGAGAGAATTTCAGCAAGGATAAGAGAATAAATGCGATTAAAACTATCTCTGGCTCTGGACGCCTGCCAAAATGCTGCCAGTTGTATTTGATATGTAAATACGCGGGGGGGGGGGGGGGGGACTTTGTTGTGGGCACAGCCAGTGATGCAAATCCTCTGCTGAGGGTTTCTTCGTCTAATTAGAGATATTGGTTTTTGCCAAGTTGGGAGTTTATAAAAACCCTCAACGTCTCATTATTCTGACAAAGCAGAATCTCATTTATTTGGAATGCTTTCCCGTTATATCCCAAGAAACCTTGAAGTGCCTTTGGTTAATGGGGGAAAAACATACCCCAAACGCCAAGCCTGTATTAGTTAATATGCCCAAGGCCTTTCTATAATTGCAATAGTACTAAATAACAGTGTATAACAAACAACATCCCATTAAAACTTTTTCTTCACTCTGTTGTTTAGACTTTTCAAAGCCCTTCACCCCCGCGGCTCCTTCCCTTTTCCTTGTGTAAGTAAAGGTAAAGGTTCCCTTGCTCGAAAGCCAGTCGAGTCCGACTCTAGGGTTGCGGTGCTCATCTCCGTTTCAAAGCCGAAGAGCCAGCGCTCTCCGAAGACGTTTCCGTGGTCATGTGGCCGGCATGACTAAACGCCAAGGCGCACGGAACGCTGTTGCCTTCCCACCGAAGTGGCACCTATTTATCTACTTGCAATTTCTTGCTTTCGAACTGCTAGGTTGGCAGGAGCTGGAACTAGAGACGGGAGCTCACTCCGTCATGCGGCACACTCGGGTCTCGAACTGCTGAACTACCGACCTTCCACAGCCTGCAGTTCAGCGTCTTAACCACTTGAGCCACCGCAGCTCCTTGTGACGGCACCTCTTAAAGGCACCAAGCAAGAGCCTCCACCCTTGTCCAGGTGCCTGGGTTTTACTCTGAAGCTCGGGAAGGACAGGGAGAAGTCAAGAGTGAGGATGGTAGAAACTCCATAAAGTGCATTGGAGAGGCTACCAGGTACAGTCCGGAAACGGCACTTCTCTGCTACCACCAGGTCAGTAAAATCTGGTAAGGAGGTGCAGAGGTCTCCAGTACTTAAAACCATGAATGCTTTGTAGGGTGGGGGAGGGGGAAGCTATCCTTGGACTTTTTAGAGATGTTGCATGATTACATCACTATTGAAAAAAGCCTTCACTGGAGAAAAAAGGATTAGCTAATCATAACCCTTTCTCCAATTTATCTTTTTTTTGGGGGGAGATTACTGAATGGCTGGGGCTGGATTTGTCTGTCGCTTTTGACAAAATAGATCATGGCATACTACTCTGATGGATGCAGATGGACACGGAGGAACAGAATGATCCCTACCAGTGTTCCATCTAAGCTAAGTTAGTGTGAGCCAGCTCACAGTTTTTTAGCCTCCGGCTCATGCATTTTTGTCTCGGCTCAGGAAGGAGGGCTCCAGAGCAAACTAATGTATACAGTAGCCAAATCACTGGCTCACAACTTAAATGCCAGTAGCTCACAAAGCGGAATATTTGCTCACAAGACGCCACAGCTTAGAGGGACCATTGATCCCTTCTCAAATGTACCTCTATGGAAATGGATGTAGTTGTGTACCTGGTCAGAAATAAACCTAGATTTCCAAGACATCACTTTCTGCAGCTGTCTCCTGATCCAAAGTCATTAAAATGCCACTGTAGCCACTTTTTAAGAAATCCAAGGAGCCATTCACAGGTTTTGTTGGCCAGTCACTTGCATTAATTCTTCTGACCTCTCCCGTTCAATTAAAAAAAATCAATGATGATGGGTGTACATTCGTCCTTCATACTTAAAACTGCAACAGCAGCCAGCCTGACCTAAACCTGAGTGCGTCTTTGACTGCAAGCCTGTCCGTGCTGCAGAGACATTAGGACTCAGATAAGGGCTGGGGGAAGCCTTTCCCAGGTCTGCAAAGTGGGCGACAACCACTGAGAGAAATGTCAGATTCCATTAAAGGGTCCAGTGTTCATGCAAGTTACGCATTGGATGTTTTCCTTGCTGTCTTCAAGCTGTTACAAAGCACCCACCCCACGAACGCGCGCACCTGGCGCCTTTCCTCCTTTTCATGCAGCCACGTGGTGGTTCCATGACTGGAACATCACCCTTACAGCAGAAGCATCTCTGGCCTTTTCCTAGCAGCTCGCTAGAGCAACAGGTCTTCTGTTAAGGAGCAGAGAAATACTTTTCTCATGTTTGCTGAGGGCGGGTGGTGGGGGTGGGTGGCAAGCATTTTGCAAAGGATAGTCAGCAAGCAGAAGGAGAGGGCGTCGTAGCCTTTCAAGGACTCATTACACTTTCCCCACCCCAATGTGTGTGTCACCCACTTCTTTTCCCACCTGGTGAGCCTATGGCCAGACCTGGAGTCCAGCTTGGGGGTGGGGGTGGGGAGATAAATGGGCTAAAACGGCGGAGCTGAGTTCTGCAGGAGAAAGTCAGTAGCTGGGGAACATGCCGCACCCGGGACCAAAGTGAAGACGGATGAATCCCGATGCTGTGTCAGAATATCAGTGACCTGCAACCTCTCTCCACAAGGCACTGGGACAAATTGCTTAGCAGTGCAGAGAGACATTTGGCATCCGGCTGTGCAAAGAAAGCCACAGTCCCCCTCTTCAGTGGGCCGTCAGGATATCAATCCCGCCATTGTGCCCAGTCAGATCAATGGGGCATCCATCCAGTGGGCTCAGCAAAACCTACCAGCAGGGCATGGTGGGAATAAAGCACTCTCTGTTTAGCCATTCCCAGCCTCTCGCATGTGCGAGACGGGTCCCAACTGTATAAGATGTCATGACTCTGGCTACTGAGACGGATTTCAGCCCCGCCATTGTGCCCAGTCAGATCAATGGGGCATCCATCCAGTGGGCTCAGCAAAACCTACCAGCAGGGCATGGTGGGAATAAAGCACTCTCTGTTTAGCCATTCCCAGCCTCTCGCATGTGCGAGACGGGTCCCAACTGTATAAGATGTCATGACTCTGGCTACTGAGACCTACCCTCTATAGCTTAAGGCAGGGCTATTCTTGGGCGGGAACGCACCGGAACGGAGTTCCGGCTGGCTCCCAAGTTGGCCACGCCCAGCAGGAACTCATTAGCATAACAGGCCACACCCAACAGCAGAAACTCATTAGGATTGGCTACATCTGGGGTGTGTGGCCTAACATGCAAAGGAGTTCCTGCTACAAAAAAGCCCTGGGTTTTGACAACAAACAAGGTAGAATAAGAAGCAAAAGGTGGGTGTGGCTGGATGACCACACTTCTAGTAACACGGGAATGTGGCCTAATATGCTAATGAGTGGTGCAGTCAGGGGGTGTGGCCTAATACGCTAATGAGTTCCTGCTGCTGGGTGTGGCCTATTATGCTAATGAGTTCCTGCTGGACTTTTTCTACAAAAAAAGCCCTGGTTTAAGGTATGTCTCAAAGCGACTCAGTACAGCAGCGACCTTGCTGAAGCTAAGTCAGGAGAGCTCGTCTGTGCGTGGATGGGACTCCTCTGCACACTGTCTTGGGACCCATGATGGAAACAGGTAGCATATAAAAGAAAGATACATTAAATGAACTTACAGCCAGCCACATATGCAATGTGGATTCATTCCACTGATCGAGTGTGCACTGCTTGAAGATAATTTCTCTTTTCTTTGCCTCTCGTAAATGTCAGTGGGTGACTTGCTGGCCTCCCAAGGTTTCCTTTTTTTATATACTCTCCACGGGGCTCATGACCATGAAAGCCTCTATTATGCTCCCTGATGTCATTCCCAAGGTAAACATCCCATTAGGAGGATGATCTCTTCACTCAAAGTCCATTTCCAGACGCTCTCAAGCTCTACTGTGTCTTTGTCAGACCATACTTCCTTTCACACCTTTGATATCTGAACGTGATGCATGGGCAGTAATATTTAACAAGTCTCTCTGAGGAAATCTTTGGAATCCAGGTTACTGCTTCTTGTAACGACTGCACAAAGTGATTTAATATGGACTATGAAGCTAACTGACCCAATGAAGAGTCCAGCCCAGAAATATTAGCCTGGAAACTGTGACTCGGATTTATACCCCGCCCTTCACTCGGAGTCTCAGAGCAGGTTACAACTAACTCATCTTAGAGGGAACACTGCTCTCCATCCCCTTCCCCTCCCCACAACAGGCACCCTGTGAGGTAGGTGGGGCTGAGAGAGCTCTTTCGATGACTGCTCTTGAGAGAACAGCCCTGGGAGAATTGTGGCTTGCCCAAGGTCACCCAGCAGCAGCTGCACATGGAGGAGGAGTGGGGGATCAAACCCGGCTCTCCCAGATTAGAGTCCGTGCTCCTGACCCCGACATCAGGCTGGCCCTCAAGGAATGGATCTCCCCCCCCTCCTGCTGTAGCCCCCTGAATATGTGCTTCTAAGAGTTGGAGGGACCCGGTAGGTGGAGACCCCCTCCTTTGCATGGGCCTTTCTGCCTTTTTGTCAGGAAGCTGGGGCTTGGGTTCCTTCTGTATGGAATTAACAGAAAAGAAAACCTACCAAAGGCAACAGCGATAGAGGTCAGAAACACAAAATGTCCTCAACTTCATGGCACAGGAACAGTTTCTTTTTAAGGAGAACGTTCCCCGAGACAGACACAGGTAATATTAATTGCAGCATAGCTAATTTGAGCCTTGTTATCTAAATTACCTCACTTGTTTTTTCAGATGAAGTATTTGCATCTCCTTCTATAACCAATCTATTCCCTGCTCGTCGACTTCCAAGATATCACTTATACTCAGGAGAGTTTAATGAGAGATTAAAATTTAGAACACTTGCAGCTCTTTGATACAAGTCTTAGGCAATTGGTTAGATCAGAGAGGATCTCGTGCAGGAGGGAAGGTGGCTTGGCAGCACAGTGCTTGCTTGGCACGCACAATATCCCCGCCATGGGGACACAGCCTCTGCCACTCAGAGGAGCCAGTGCTGAGCTAGGTGGGCCGACTCCATATTAGGCTGCTTCATATGCATATTGTTGTTGTTGTTCAGTCGCACAGTCGAGTCCGACTCTTCGCAACCCCATGGACCAGATCATGCCAGGCCTTCCTGTCTTCCGCCATCCTCTGAAGTTGGCTCAATTTCATGTTCGTTGCATCTATGACTCTGTCTAACCATCTCACCCTTTGCCGTCCCCGTCTTCTCTGACCTTCAATCTTTCCCAGCATCAGGGTCTTCTCCAGTGAGTGCTCCCTTCTCATTGGGTGGCCAAAGTATTGGAGCTTCAGTTTCATTATCTGGCCTTCCAGGGAACAGTCAGGGTTGATTTCTTTGAGGATTGACTGATTTGATCTTCTTGCAGTCCAAGGGACTCTCAAGAGTCTTCTCCAGCACCATAGTTCAAAAGAATCTATTCTTCGGCGCTCGGCCTTCCTTATAGTCCAACTCTCGCAGCCGTACGTGACTACTGGGAATACCATTGCTTTGACCATGCGGACTTTGGTTGGCAGGGTGATGTCATATGCATATTAGGGAGACCCTGTGTTTCGGCGGCAGGGCACCGGCTTCAGTTCAAGGATCTCAAGCAGCAAGGCCTGATCTCTTGGGCAGTCAAGAGGATACAATGGGGAATCATTCTCACGTGGAAGGAGATATACTGCTATTTTGTTCTCAATTAAGTTTCAGTCGAAGGTAGCCCAGCTTGGTCCCCCCCATGCATGCATTTGTCTGTTCCCTCAATTCTGGGCCGGGAATTTGTAGCAACTCAGCCTGATCCTAAGCCTTAACATGAATGCTTGCCTTATACTGAGCCTGTAGACATGTTACAGTGAACATGTTAAGTTCAACACGTAAGTACAATTCTCATGCAACTCTTTGTATGAGAACTGAGTAATTCTTGCCTTATAATCAACGCATGATTTAAACCCTACACTTCTCCAGGCACTGCTCCTCAGTTTTAGTTGTAAAGGGAATGCGTGCTGGCTCTTTCTTACAGACAGATGCACAGATGCACACAACAAGGGTGCTGCGTCAAACCACTGGTCTGCCACGGTCAGGACGGTCTACTCAGATTGGCAGTGGCTCCCCAGTAAACATCGTCCTCTCCTACCAGATCCTCTTAAGTGGAAATGTTGGGAATCAAATGAAGGATGTCCTGCTTGCTAAGCTGCTGCCACCTGCTGAGCCCTGGTCCCATGGCTGCTCCTTAAACCCGGATTCTAGTATCGACTGAAAATGGACACGGAGGGAAAAAGTACAGAGGACACTGGGTGTGGGTGGGAAGCAACGAATGAATCACACGATTTCTTATATAATAAAGGCCAACACTTCTGAATGTTTGCCTGTCTTCTCCTGCTAAACTGCTCTGCTGGCACAGGTGGAAGCAATACGGCATGAGAGTCGAGAGGAAGCATGGGTAAAGAAGAAGAAGAAGAGAGGAGATTGGATTCATACCCCGCCCTTCACTTGGCGTCTCAAAGTGGCTTACAAACTCCTTTCCCTTCCCCTCTCCACAACAGAAATCCCGTGAGGTGGGTGGGGCTGAGAGAACTCTGACACAAACTGCTCTTTCTCAAGGACAGCTGTGCCAGAGCTTGTGACTGACCCACGGTCACATCAGCAGGTGCAAGTGGAGGAGTGGGGAATCAAACCCGGTTCTCCCAGATTAGAGTCCACTACACCACTACACCAAACTGGCTCTACACCAAAGGCAGGGTTTGGGAAGCTTTCAACCTTCCCTTTGGGAGAGAAGAGCTTCACACTCAGAAATGCCTCTTCCCTCCCCAGAAACTGAACAGGGCAAGAGGACCGCTTTACCCTTAGGACACTGGTCTATACATGACACTGGTAGCCACAACACCAATACAATATTTCATCTCAGGCCTATTTGCATGTCTTGCAACCAACACATGTGAAGGAAGGGGCAGAGACTACCCAGCTTAAAGGTTACAGAAGCCAAGGGTGTAAGCTATTCCTGGGAAACTGTACTTTGTAACAAGGGCCAGGAATGAACATGAGCATACACAGGTGAGTACCAACCAAACACGTGGCTCCACCCTGGAAAGGCAACAGTGCTGGCTTGGAACTGGAAGGCAGCAGGGATGCATTCTTCAGTGTCTGCAAATACACTGGCTGTCTTGTTCACGTGGTCAGGCTACAGCTCAGTGCCATCCTGCTGTATTCCCCACCGTGCCTCTGAGTAGGCAGCACTGGAAAGTTCAAGGCAACCTCCGTGATCCAGGCCTTCGGGTATCTCCGGGTGAGAGTACAGAATAAATCAACTGGGAGCACCCAAAAAGAGCGTTTCTTCCTGCCCGCAAGCACACTGTCCAGGACAAGCTGTACTCTGGAGCGCATCTAATAAGCAAAGGCATCCCATGACAGCGCTAAGCAAGTCCCATGACTTTCATGTTATCTGGACTGAACTCTCCTTGAAGAACAACCATTAGCGAGCTGATTTTATCAAGTCCCTCTGGAGGACATCACAGGATTTTAAAAAAATATTATGAACCATTTAATCTCCCTGATATGTCTTTGGGAGGGCGGGAGGGAGGCCACGAGAGCTGTGTGTGTGTGGGGGGGCTGTGCTGCTGGTGACCTGGCTGAGTTTTAAAAGGGCCCAGACAGGGTTGGGGCAGCTTGCCCTGCTCCAGGCTGGAACCTGTTCAACAGGTGGGCCCAGCTGGTGGAGGGAGACCTGCAAGGGTCGGAGGCTGCCAAGGACAAGCCAAGGGAAGATTTACTTGCAGGCGGCTCACTCGAGCGGGGAGTAGAGACAGCTGTCAAGGAAGGAAAATGTTCTGGCCCTGGAGGCCAAGAGGACCAAGCCGCAGGGAGCAGCACTGCTCCCTAGGTGAGATGGGGCCAGCAGGCAGGCTCCAAACCTAGGGAAGGACCTGCAGACTCCAATGAGAGAGAGAATTCCCTTGAACTGTGTACGAAAGAGAGTAAAACAGAGGGCTCACAAGGGTGGGCAAAGGAGGGAGCACCACGCGAGGGGCGCCTCGTTCCTTGAGACGTTGCTGAGAACAATCGTGACAGTCTTATACCCTGTCTGTGTCCTCTTTAGCTGAACGGAGGATGTCTGGGGTCTAGAGCACCTCTACGGGACAACCCCACGGAAAGACAGCAAGCCACTCTCTAGGCAGGGAAAGTAAGTACAGAGGGCAAAAGAGATTTGCTTCTTCTGAATTTCACAACAGCAACAACACAGGGCATCTCTACAATTTATACAGCAAACAATGTCTGCTGTCTAAAGAACAGTATTTTCTGCAGTGAAACTGCGATGTATGGTTGCTATACACCAATCCTCACTCTCACTTCAGGCCTATTTGCATTTTCAGCAACCAGCACACCTCACACTAAGGAAAGGGCAAAAATTGACTCGCTTAAGGATAAGAATGGTTGACTGGGGAAAGGTTGGGATTGGGAAGGGGAGAACTCACCTGTGAGCATCAACGAACATGTCTTCTGCATTCATATTTCTGGGAATGCAAACAAAACACTTCTCCCTAGCAATCTCCCCTGTTGGTTGCACTGCTCCATGCCTCCTACTGCTTCCACTGCAAACCTGAGCCTCAAGTCCTGACCACCATTTTGTTGTCAGATAATACAGACACGCAGGTGTAGCCTCATAAGGAAAGACAGCAATGCCAGGGACCCCCCCTGAGCACCAAAGGAAGATCCAGGGCAATGAGAGGGAGAGAATGTGGAGGCTGTGACCCACAGGAGGACCGCTGGCTGAAGCCCAGGAGGGCGCATGATCATACAGGTGCAGGCTAAAATGAAGACAGCCTTCTGATGTGGGTCAGTGCATCAACATTTAAATATCAATCATATCTGTATTTTTACCAGCTTATCACAGAACGGGGTAGTAAAATGCTAGGGGTAGGGGTAGGAATCCATCCCTTGAAGTAATGCCACTCCATTTCTTGCTGGCCCTGTGGCTCACCTGTACCCTTGGCTTCCTGCAACAACGGCATGGGTCCATCTGAACAACACTCAGAGATTCACCCAGATGTTTGATAAGGCCCATTAACTAAGGTTGTGTTAAGTCACCCCTGTCCTTCCGACAGCAAAAGATGTGAAATTCCCAGCAATATGTGATTGGCTGCTGTTGGAACCAGAAAACCAGACAAAGGATGCACCCACACATCATTGGACACCGTGCAACCAGTTGTTGTTGTTGTTGTTGTTCAGTCGCACAGTCGAGTCTGACTCTTCGCGACCCCATGGACCAGCTCCCGCTGTCCTCTGAAGTATGCTACAGCAAACACTGCAAACACTGCAACTGGATTGTCTTATCCACAAAGGGAAATCCAGCTGCAAACAACTGCTGTAACTCACTAATAGCGCAATGTCCAATGATGTGGGGATGCAGTTGAGATGGACCCTTGAGCCAATGGAAACAGAAACCCTTCAAAAAGGCTGATCACTATACCTGATTGGGTAGTCAGCTGCACTGAGATTGATGAAGAAATCCCACGGCCAGTCCTTCATTTCCATTAAATCGCGCATGCTTTGCAGGTAGGTGGACAGAAGGCTTGCTCCTCCCCAAATAGTTGCCATGCGCCAAGAGGTGATTCTCACGTTTGGGTACTGGCTGGCAAACTGGAGAACTTGTCGGTACAAGTAATTGGATCGCTTTGTGGAAGAAAAGAAAAGACAGATTCAAGAGTCGATGAAGGACTTCGCAGTCACATTTCCACTAACACGCGGGCTCAAAAACCCTGCATGTGCACATGGAACTGCAAGACACAACAAGCAGAGAAATGCTTGGTGGATAGAACTGGCCACCGCTCAGCATTTGCAGACATTAAAATAAAATGATAGGCTTTGCTTGGGTGGAGCTCCAGTTAGATGAATTTATTAAGTCCCTTTTTTGCCTCAAGGCGGAAGGCTCTGCCTGTGCATCAGCTGCCCTGTGAGCACTCCGGAGTCTCTAGGTCAGGACAGCTGGTGCTTTGGGCAAATAGCACAGCATTCATGGATTCCTTTGGAAAAGCCACCAAGCTCCACGTGTGTCCTGAAGCTCCATGCACACAGCAGATACGTTAGGGAACATCTCCCCTCACATCCATGCCACCTCACCCCCATCACACAGTAAGTAATCTTCCTATGTGTCTCCTCCATTGTAAGCTAAACTGGAGGTCCCAAGACATGGGGCATTTGCAAGGATCATGGGGCATTTGCAAGGAAATCATTAGGAGAGTTTCTCCAAGGCAGGCTCTTAACACAGACTGTGGTCTAGCTAACAGCTTTCACTTCCTGTTCAACCTGGAATGTTATGCAGCTAGGACAGCAGAGAGTTTAGAATATCCTGGACACGAGGGACAACCGTCTTACACCTACAGACGAAAACATCCCTCTGTTTCCTAGGGAGCAATCATAATACCCTCTTCCTAGTTATAAAATCAACTACTGATGGTGTTTATGGAATACTGGAACTAATCAATGAACAGGAAATGTATCTGTGATAATATGGCCAGTGATGTAATCAATGTTTAATCAGGGCTATTTTTGGGCAGGAACGCACAGGAACGGAGTTCCGGCTGGCTCCCGAGTTGGCCACGCCCAGCAGGAACTCATTAGCATAATAGGCCACACCCAACAGCAGAAACTCATTAGGATTGGCTACATTCGAGCTGTGTGGCCTAACATGCAAAGGAGTTCCTGCTACAAAAAAGGGCCCTGGGTTTTGACAACAAACAAGGTAAACAGAATAACAAGCAAAAGGTGGGTGTGGCTGGATGACCACACTTCTGGTAACATGGGGGTGTGGCCTAATGTGCTAATGAGCTGTGCTGTCAGGGGTGTGGCCCAATATGCTAATGAGTTCCTGCTGGGCTTTTTCTACAAAAAGAGCCCTGTAAGACAGAGGCATGTTACTTTTTATGAAGAGATCTAAGGGAGGGGACCGAAAGGTGGGATAGAAGTCGTAAAATAAATAGTTTCAGGAAGGCTGCCATATTTGGTCTGCAGTAGGATAGCTAGATTTGAGTCCAGTAGTGCCTTAGAGAGCAGCAAGATTTTTTTTTTTGGGGGGGGGGAGCTTCTGAGAGTCAAAGTTCCCTTCGTCAGATATTAGATAAATAAACAGCTATATTCAGTTTCACCAGTTTACACTGTACAGACTGTAATTGTTTTAGAAAGAATGGGGCCAGGTCTTGTGAGCTGGCCTAGAAAATGTATCACCTAATAGGTTACATGGCAGGTACATTATGGCCTAACTGAAGTTTGTAAGCAAGAGGCAAACTGCAGTTTGTTACAGCAGCCGATCTGGACACTGCAACAAACCACTGCTGATTGAAGCCCTCCTAGTTTGCAATTTCAGCACTGCTACATCTTCTGCATCTCCTACTCCCTGACCCTTAATGAGATATGCCAGGGACTGAACCTGTGTCCTTCTGCATGCTGAAAAGATTATCTACCACTGAGCCACAGGCCATTCTTTACGAATGCAGTCACACCCTTTCATCTCTTCTGGAGACAGCGATGCCATTTTAAGCTCCTATATCAATCAGACTCTCTACATGGCTTACTGGTTACCACAACATACAACAGAAAGGCATGGACAGATACAACAGTCACATTAACCGGACAGACGAAGGCAGTCAAATCAAGAGGTGGAAAGAGTCAATGCAAACATATATACAGTCACACACGGACACATAAAGTTGCCTTCCACCGAGTGAGACTCTTGATCTAGCAAGGCTGGTACTGTCTGACGGGCAGCTGCTTTTCACATCACCTCCTACCTGATCCTTTTAACTGGTAATGACAGGGCTTGAACCCAGGGGCTTCCTGCACGCCAGGCTAATGCTCCACCACTGAACTAAGACCCTCCGTATTAGGCCTTGTACTCTATTGGAAAAGTCTGTTCACCCCAGCAATGCTGACCCAGAAGCATCTCCTTGAGCATCTGCTACCTGAAGTTCTTTTGCTGGGGACTGAATCTGGGGACGTCTCAATTGAAAGCATAACCTCTACGACTGAGCTAAGGACCTCCCACAGCAGGAGATGTCTGAATGCACAAAACTGCCTCATATGGAGTCGGAACCCTGGGCTACCAAAGGTCAAGGCAGCTCTCCAGGTAGAGGTCTTCCACATGGAGATGCTGGGGGTTGGACGTGGGACCTTCTGCGTGCAAAGCAGGGGCTCTGCCACTGAGCCACAGCTCAACCCAAGGCAGAAGCCATTTGACATATGGGAAAAAAACCACAACAAGCAACACCATCACAAGGGATGCAGCAAAGACCAAAGAGGGAGAGAGGAAGCGGCAAGGATGAGAAGACAGACAGATGCCGAGACAGGCAATTTATAACCGATGATATATTACCTTGTCGACATGAATGTAATAAAAATGGTCTTTATGGTAAATAGCCTTAAACATGCGCTGCAGCTGCCGAGAAGCTCTGCCATGAACAACCAAGACAAAAGCAATTCTGACAGGGTTGGCCGCCAGGTACTCTATGGAGTCCTCGTCCCACTGAACATTGTTGTTGGCTTTTCCTGTTTGGAAACAAAACACAGTCAAGGCATCTCAGGAGTGCTTATGGACACAGTGCGGGAGGGGGGGGTTTCCCTCACATGTCCAGTTCAGTGTTCCCTCTAAGCTGAGTTAGTGTGAGCTAGGTAAAGGTAAAGGTTCCCTTGCTCGAAAGCCAGTCGAATCCGACTCTAGGGCTGCGGTGCTCATCTCCGTTTCAAAGCCGAAGAGACAGCGCTGTCCAAAGACGTTTCCGTGGTCATGTGGCCGGCATGACTAAACACCAAGGCGCACGGAACGCTGTTCCCTTCCCACTGAAGTGGTACCTATTTATCTACTTGCTATTTCTTGCTTTCGAACTGCTAAGTTGGCAGGAGCTAGAGACGGGAGCTCACTCCGTCTTGCGGCACCTGGGTCTCGAACTGCTGAACTACCGACCTTCCACAGCCTGCAGTTCAGCGTCTTAACCACTTGAGCCACCACAGCCAGCTCACAGTTTTTTAGCCTCCCGCTCACAGATTTTTGTCTTCGCTCAGGAAGGAAGCCTCCGGAGCAAACTAATTTATGCGGCGGCCAAATCGCCCGCTCACAACTTTAATGCCAGTCGCTCACAAAGCGGAATTTTCGCTCACAAGACTCCACAGCTTAGAGGGAACATTGGCTCCAGTTACACCCCCTCCCCCCAGTTAAACAGCTGTCAACAAGAGACAAAGGCTGCTGCTGGAAGACAGGAGGGCAGGCTCCTCTGGAGAACCTGCCGGGCTCCTCAGCCTGAGATCCAGCTTGAAATGGCTTGAGTAAGCAGCCCTCGCGTGCACTGGTTCGTTTGTACCCCTAGCCCAAGCCCCATTCAAAGGTGTGCGTGAGCCCATCAACTGGGCCGCTACAATTAGAGAAAGGACCAGAAGAAGAAAACCCATAGAAGGTATTTAACAACCCCCCCCCCCGCAAGGTGAGAGAGGAGTCAATGTAGTGGAGACCAGTGCTTCAGTTATGATGGAGAATATGGGGGGCAGGAAGTTTTATAGGACTTGTTCCTTGCAAGGAGGACACGTTAGGCAAGGCTGAAAACAGACTGCGTTTCTCTTTCCTCCCGTTCTTTTCCCCTTCGACTGCTCACAGCCTTATGGGAAAATGCTCCTGCAATCTGCCATTGACCGTTCAAAACTAGCTACATCGTGTTACCCTGAGGATGCTGAAGTGACACGATTATGATGCATGACACGGCATATTAGCATCGATGTGTGGGAATTTACATGTTACGTGCATTAACGCCAAGATGCATTCACCCCCACACACAACCGAGAGATTTAATTTCTACAGACCTGCAGTGGAAGACAGAGGTGCAAAAGTGGTAAATCTAGCAACCTGTGCTAACAAAATTTCAACAAGACGTACTCCAAATGCAGAAATAATACCCCAAATCTGAATATGAAATTAATCACTATCTGTTTTATTGTTTATGCTCTGAAAGATTCCAACTTCAATGGAAAAGTTGCCTTGAAGATTTAAAGACTTCTTGTTTCCTCTCCAGGCCAGGAGTCTCCTACTCTCACCCTGAGGGGGGGGGGGTCACTTTCCTTTGTGTACCCAACCAAGCCCAGCCACCTGCCTGCCTGCGGCTTTCCCTAGCTATGGTAGGAGAAAGAAGTAGTTCCCTACTAAGGCACTGCTCATACCCTAGCAACAAATTAGATCTGTGCTAGAAGTTCTGCAGGACATTCCTTTTAAGGGCTCACTCCCCCTTTCTCTGTAACAGAGATTACAGGCTGTGGCACCACAAACAAACTTCCGCCAGCAGTGGTGATCTTTCCTTTCCCTGTATTCCCTTAGAAGCTCATTGATTCATAAATCTTGTGCAGCAGAAAATACTTATTTTTGGATGCAAGGGCTGCAGTGATGATCTAGAATCAGGCATCACCAAGGCCTAGCTTAAGGTGTCAAACTCGGGGCCTCGTTTGCCATGGGGTGTTGTGCTCTGTCTTCATTTTCCTGTAACCATTCTGTATCTGGGCTATCAGGGGGCCAGTTGGTGAGTGTGTGGGGGTGTGTGGGAACCTGCTTCGCTTAGCACTGCATAACTGTTTTCTTAAGGGGCCTCCCGTATGGGAAGAATGCGAATGTCCTTGAACGCCTGTCTCTTCCAGCTGGCCTTTGTAGATGATGAAACTGTTAGGTTTGCAGGTGGGTGTGGGGGAAGGAGTGCGAACTAGTTTAGCCGGGATGCGTGAATGGATTGCTTGGACAGGTCACTGGGGAGGTGTTGTTTGAATCACGTATAATACCAGGACTGGCGTCAGCTTAGTCAGTTCTGACACAGATGGTCTCTACTTGACACAACTACATATCTCAATAAACAAATCACTAAAAGAAGAGCGTTGTTGGGAGTGAGTCTGGGCAAGAGTCTGACATAAGGTGATCTGCAAAACCTACCCACGCTGTTTTTATAAGGTAAGAATAACATGAATTTGCTGGCTTCTGATCAAACGGAGCACAGCTAAGGAGGCTTTTCGTGCTGATTGTTGTTTTTAATCATTGTTTTAAAATGTTGCTTTTAATTATTTAACTTACATGTTATTGTTGTCACGATTTTTGGTGTGGCCTTGTAACCCACCCTGAGCCTGTTTGCGGGGAGGGCAGGACAGAAACTGAATTCATTAAATAAACAAATGTGTTTTCAAATGCATTCTTTTTCTTTCCTGCTTTCTTGTTTAAACTTGAACTCTTAAGTCAAACTGAAGAAATTTGATCCTCAAATAAAATCTTTTCCCAGCATCAGGACAACTACAGCAGTTTGAGACATGAGCTCTCCACGCGGAGAAGAGGAGGGAGACTATGGTATATTGAGTGGCACAATAAACATACTGAACAGCTGGGCATCTTCTGAATGGACGGCTGCAGAATTGGAAGTTACTTGCTAATGATTCGTCAGAAAAAAAGTGTCAACCAGTCTGGAAGCAATAAGTCTTTATTTACAGTCTCTGCTTTTTCAGTTCATCGTCCTCCATTCCCTGTTCCCAAGGGTAACATACCGAGGAAAACAAGAATGACAGAACTTAACGTTCCCAAATTACAGGAAGAAGAAACATCCATGTCCCACTTGGGCTTTCTGAGTATCTTGGAAATTAAAAATTTAGTTGCAAATGATTATGTTTTAATTGTAAACTGCCTTGGGAGCCATTATAGCTGGGCCTGCAAGACGGAGCTCTTCCGCCAGGCTTTCGAATAGGAGCCGCCGCCGCTACCACTTCCACCAACGAGGACCATTTCTACAGCACCGCCGGAGGTTAAGTGGCTAATAATTTCAGGGGGCCACAGTAACCTCCCCTTGAATGGATAGGGTTGTGCAATACTGGAGTGAGGGTTGTCTAGTCACGCGGGATCCTTGGGTTCCCAGGTATAAATTGTTTTAAATTGTGTTTTATTGTATTTTATTGCACTTTTGTGCCCTATGGTTGTAAGCCGCCCTGAGCCCGTACGCGGGGAGGGCGGGGTATAAATGGAAATAAATAAATAAATAAATAAATAAAATCAGCCCACAACTACAGCTAATAGTAGTGATTAATAATAGCAGTAGTTGTAGTAATAATAGCAAGAGCAATAACAACAATAATACCAGTGCGTGGTGCATCTGAGCTGTACTGTCCCACAGCCCTTTTCAGGTGTTTGGTGGGAAGAATGAGGGAGGAAGCAGAACAGTGATGACAAGCTCCGCCCTGACCAATGAGCAGCCAATGGAACACACCGTATACAGCTGATGGGTGTACAACATCTATGCTTCTCCCCAGACAAATGGAGCCAAGAAAGCAAGCTTCAGAACGCTTGCGCTGGCCTCTCAGACAACCCAAGCTGTAAAGAGTAGTGACTGTGTTACCAATCTGACCTTAAAAAGGTAAAGGTTCCCTTGCTCGAAAGCCAGTCGAGTCCGACTCTAGGGTTGCGGTGCTCATCTCCGTTTCAAAGCCGAAGAGCCAGCGCTGTCCGAAGACGTTTCCGTGGTCACGTGGCCGGCATGACTCAACACCAAGGCGCACGGAACCCTGTTACCTTCCCACCGAAGTGGTCCCTATTTATCTACTTGCTATTTCTTGCTTTCGCACTGCTAGGTTGGCAGGAGCTGGAACTAGAGACGGGAGCTCACTCCGTCATGCGGCACACTCGGGTCTCGAACTGCTGAACTACCGACCTTCCACAGCCTGCAGTTCAGCGTCTTAACCCCTTGAGCCACCGCAGCTCCTAATCTGACCTTAGACAGGTCTAAAAAGAGCAAGACAGAGCCACTGTAGTGGTCTCTGGGCTGGTGGGGAGGCAGCAGAAGGCAATTCTCTCGCATTCTGCTTCCCGGCACTTCTCCCACAGGGAAATGAGAGGTCAACCCAGACTCTCCTCTCGCCGGGGAGCCCTCTGCTGCAAGGCTGTGGATCTCAGCCAGTGCCCAGCCATGCCAACCTTATGCCAGCCTCAGCACAGAAAGTAGACATCCGAATGCATCCCAAGAAGCAAAAGCCTGTTACTCTCCCAGCAGCCCACGCTGCTCAGCACGCCTTGGTAAATACATGCCGTATGCTCCGGCTTGCTTACACGGCTCTACTGTGTGCATTGGCACACCTCGATAAATGGCTCGAGGGCATTAGGAGAGTGACACCGCTGTGCAAATCTACAGGCTGTTTGCTCAGATTGTGCAAATAAATGGAATATAAAACACATTGTGACAGCTGCATTCCTGAAAGCCACACACAACGGGACTAAAATTTTTGCAACCCTTTGTCATTTTTAATGACATTTATTCGCACAATTAGCATAATTGATCTCAACAACACAACGCGTGGGACAAAGAGCCCACTCCGCTTGAGCAAGGATTGCAGAAAAGGGCTACCCCCATTATCACATCCTCCCACTCCCACTGAATCAGCTTCTGGGTTGAATCTTTCCAAACGATGTGATATTTTTGCCTTTGGTAGAGTCACAGATGCTCGCATGCAATTTCACTAGATGTGGCGTTGTTGTTGTTGTATTTAAAGCCTCAGGGTCTTTAAATGCTGTGGTGTGTCTCCACCCCCACCCCCCCGCTTTTTATTTTGACACGTGGCCCTAGCCTCCTCCATAGTCTTGGCTAGAAGACAGAGAGTAATCAAAGCAGTGTTTTGTTTTAAATTACATTCTTTCCTTGGGGCTTTTGTTTTGCGAGACTTTTAAGTTCACACATCCGCTATAAATTTTAACCAGTACTTATCACCTCCCACTGTTTACACTAGCTGAACAGAATATAGGATAACTCTCTACACAATAAGGGCTTCAAAATATCAGTTTTGCACATCCCAGGTCCGGTGCAAACACAAAACGTGTCTTCCCGACATGGAAGCAACACTCAGACCCGCAGAAACATAAGCATGAGTAGGGTTGCCAAGTGGCACTTACCTCCTCCGCGGGAGACTCCCGGGCGGCTCCTGGTGCGTGCGCGCCCGCGCAAAGCGCGCGCACACACGCCGCATGCACGTCACTAGGAAGTGACGTTATGACGCCGGGCATGCTGGGGGCGGGGCCACGACCATACAAGGGAAAACCATAGAGTTTCACGCCACCGCCCCCAGCGTGCCCGTCATCATAGCATCACTTCCTGGTGACGCGCACACCGGGGCGGGGTTTCCCCCGGGACCCGATTCCCCGGCGTCGGGGAACGGGCCTCTGGGGCGGGGATTTCCCCGCCCCCCGGGGCGACTTGGCAGCTCTAAGCATGAGCCAGATTCAGATCCCATCTGCAAAGGTTACCATGATGGTTGTGTCTAGAAAAATCTGTACAGTGAAGACCACACCTCCTGCCAAACTCTGTTCCACAACTATGTTTGTATGTCGGAGAGAACATGATACAACAACACTGAAACGGAAGCTAAGCAGGTCTCCATCTTGACTTAGATGGTGCCAAGGGGAGCGCCACGGTATGCCACCTTCAGCCTCTTGATGGAAACAGGGCAGGTTAGAAACGCAACAAATGACACAGCAGGCACATCCGTGGGGGGAAACGTCACATAATCATCAGAAGCTGCCCCCACATCAAGACAGAGCCAGGTGGGTAGCCGTGTTGGTCTGAAGCAGCAGAACAGCGTTCGAGTCCAGTGGTACCTTTGTTGGTCTTAAAGGTGCTACTGGGCTCAAACTTTGTTCAGCTTTATATCGTCAGAGAACTGCTCTATCGGTCTGCTCCATCGGACACCAGTTCTTCAGGAAGGTTCTTGAGCAGAGATGTGTCCCAACTCAACTTCCTAAGAATCTTTTAATTGGAGATGCCTGGGATTGAACCTGGGACCTTTGCACACAAAGTAGGTGCTTGATCCACCTAGCTATGTCTCAAAGTTTCAAAGTGGGGAGTGGTGGCACAGAGTAGATAAAATGGGTACCACTCCTTAGAGAGGGTGGGCACACTTAAACCCCACCCCCGGTGGGGGGAGGTGTTAGCCGGCGAAATGGAATGCCCAGCTCGTAAGCTTGGAAAGATCTCCTCGGCATCAAGAAGCCTGCAATGGGCCAATCCGGCCAGGCGGTGGCAGTGCGGCGCTGCGACTTGAAGCAGTCCTGGAAAAAGCTGACATCATCAAGCCAAGCCGAGTGAATGCCGTCTGGAACACGTCTAAGCCTACTGCTGAACAAAATCCCTGTAGGCTGCAAACGTATGCGACTTAAAAGATTTATATGTTGTCCTCCTTTACCCCTATGAATCATTGTTAGTCCCATGTGAATATGTGTAACTGTAAATCGCTCAGAGCCAGCAGCTCTGCAGGATTGAGCGATTAATACATTGAAAGATATTATTATTATTATTATTATTAATAATAATAATAATAATAATAATAATAATAATAATAATAATAATAATAAATGTGGGGGAAACATCCTCCATAAATCACTGAGCATAAAATGGGCCAAGCACAGCCCAGCATGTCATACGGCTCAGCTGCATACAGTGGAGTTCTGCTCAAGCCAAGTCCACTGGCTGCCTTTCAATTACAGGGCAGGCTTTATGCCTTTAATGAGATTATGATCACATAGTAGGTACATACTCATTAGCAACTGTAACCACCAGCAAACTGATGAAAACCACTCAGGGGTCCAGTTAAAACAGCCCCACCAAAAACCTCCCACAAACATCTCAGTGGCCTAAGCACCTTAGCCAAATGCACACCGGAAAAGAAATGTTTTACTAACCTTATCACAATCCTTCAAAGTAAATCTGGAAGAAAGGGAGCTGCTGATGAGATCCAGTAGCTTGCCAAAACTACCTAGACTAAAGAGCTGCTGCAGGGTATGAACTACGTTACATTCCTAAGCTTTATTTCAACAGAAGCTCCCACCCCTGCAACATCTGAACTCCAATCATCCCACTTCACAGAAGACGGTGTAAGGTCACCTCCCCGCTTGAGAAGAGACAGATGGAACATAATGACAGGGTCTCAGCATTCCACAATTAAGGATACATTTGTCCATCAATCTCCAATTTTGACATATTTATTTCCTTCACTATCTTTTCCCTGAAATGAAACCCAACCAAATAGTAACCATATAAACTAAGCTTGTTATTCCTGTTTGGTCCTTGGATTGTTAAACATCTTCATTATGCTGTATGCTAATTTACGGCTCACCCTCTATATGTATGGACTGGTAATTTCCATTTCATTCTATCTGAAAAACTGTGTGTGCACACAAAAGCTTATACCTTGAATAAAACTTCGTTGGTCTTAAAGGTGCCGCCGGACTCCAACTTTGATTTGAAGTCCAAGTAAATCATGAGCCCAAATCAATACCATGTGAGTGAGAAGAAACAGGACCAGAAGTGAATGAACATTAAAAGTTTTTCCATACTGAGTGGCGGCAGATTGTACCCGAGTTCTTCCATATAGAGTGGAAATCTCCTGCCCGGATGCTACCAGTACAAACATTTGGAATCCACTTTCACTTATTGGAAAAATTAGTATGAGGAGGAAAATGACAAGAAAACAGAAAAGCATGAGAGCCTCGCAGAACAATTCCTTGCATTATGTTATGTAAAGGTGTCAATGACTGTGAAAAGAAAGTCTTCTAGTTCCTACCACCATGTGGTCGTTTTTGGCAGAATCTTCAGGAGGACTCACTCTGAAAAATAATTGACTATAAAATTTAATCAGTTGATAAAATTGATGAAAAACTCCCAATAAGCTGAAAGGGTGCCCCAAGCAGCACATTTTTAAAAAACGAAAAACGATTAGTTATGAGGATGGCAATTTAGAGAGGCATTCCCTACCTGAAAGAAAGAGTGCAATGCATCTTCTTTTAGATAGTTTCAATCTGAAGACGTTCAAGTAAAGCTTTTCCTGTAATGATATCTACAGCGTTGTATTGCAGTCCATTTTTGTAGACTTGAATATCAGAGGTTGGGGACCACCGGAATCTTATTTTGGCCTCGTTGAGTTTGGTAGTGATAGGTTTCAGGTTTTTTCGTTTCTCCAGCACCTCCGGTGATAAGTCAAGCAAAACAATAATGTTGCTGTCTCGAAATTTTAAAGATCTTCTGGTTCTTGCCTCTTTTAAGATCTTGTCTCGGGTCTTCTGGTACAAGAATTGAACCAAAATATCCCTTGGTCTACCTTTTCTAGCCGCCGCTAATGGTCCCAGTCTGTGTGCTCTTGTAAGCACTGGTGCAGCGCCATCGTCTAGTTCCAAAATATTCGCTAACCAAGCAGCAATAAAAGAGGATAGGTCTTTATTTTCTTCTGCCCCCTCTTCAAATCCACGGAATTTCAAGTTTAATTGCCTCCATTTGTTTTCAAGAATGGCAATTCTATTTAGGGAAGTTTGCTCCGTTACTTGAAAAGTTCTTACTTCGCCTTGTAAATTAAGCGCCATTTCAGTTGCTGTTTCCGCCGTTTTCTTAGCGTCTTTCACTTCCTTAACCAAATCGGCCAAGGAGGCTTGTACAGGCTGGAGCAATTATTTTACAAGTGATGCCATATCTTTGAGGAGACTTTCTCTCAGTTCATTATTTTGTTCTCTTAAATCTTCTCTAGTTAAGGGAGTTTCCTCTGGTATCGGAGAATTTGGAGTTAAACTGTCTGCGTTTTTTGTCGGCGCCATATTGTGGCTTTGTATGAAGGACGAGGCCGCAGCTTTGGAGGGTTCAGTAGGTAAGGAAAAGTTTTTTACAGTATGATTACCTTTACTGCTTGATTCGGCTTTGCTTCCTACGTTCTTCTTGATGCTTTTTCTCGGCATGTAGACTTGAATAAGAGAGTTATTGACGTTATAGGAGGAGAAGGAACGGGAGCCTTTCCACTATGCGTCCGCCATGCGCCGCTTGGCTCCGCCCCCCCCGCAATGCATCTTCTAAAATAAAGCCTGCATGTGTTCATCATATAAAAACGAAGGCTGCTTTTAAAAGTTTTTTTTTCCTAATGTGCAAAATTATACAGATGCTATCTTCAGAAAAACTGCAGAAGACAAGCATCTCAAGAGAGGCATCCCCCTCTCATGCACAGGAAGGAATACCTCTTTTAAAAAGAGGACTATTATGACACATGCAGGTGTTGCCCACAAACCAAGATAATACGATTTTTGTTCTGGAACTATTTTTGTTGCTTATATGCAGATGATCGATTGATCACTCGCCAAAACTCATTAAGAGCCCTTTAATTAGGTGACAAGCATGGCTTTTGGGTGGCGGGACACCACCTGAGATACATGATAAGGCTACATCCAGAGCTCAGTGTGGGCCACTGCTCAACGTGAAAAGACCCAGAACCTGTCCACAAACAGCCCTGAAGCAACAAGGCAACAACAAAACAAAAGAGGAGGAGCTGAGTGTATGTTTGGGTTTAGTATATTTGGTTTTATTGACCCCCAAAACATACGGTTTGATACCAATGTAAGCATCCCACAAGAATGCGAAAAAAGATCTGACATCTTGCAAAATGGCAGCTACAGAAAAAAATGTCTGTCTCTACAACCCTTAGTGTATGGCTGATGGCACTGCTCCTCAGCATATATCGCCACCAATCAGAAGGCAAAGCCCGGGTCCCGCCCACACCACAACTGCTGCGACAACCTGGTCTTTTGCATATGGAAGCTGATTGGACTTCACTCCATTCCACACCTCAAACTCCCCCCCCCGCAAGGCAGTTGGAATGTCAGTTGCATATGGAATCTGCTGTATTCTGGTGGTGTGCAGGTCCCAGATTCATGTTTTAAAAGCAGACTGACACTGTTTGCCCAAAGCCAGAGCACTCTCCCAGAGCCTCTTTCTAGATCCCGTTGTATTTATTTCCACAACGGGCCTTATTTCTAGTCCCACAAGAATGCGAAAAAAGATCTGACATCTTGCAAAATGGCAGCTACAGAAAAAAAAGTCTGTCTCTACAAGTGATATAACACTGCATTTGGTTTTATTGACCTCGAAAACACATCTTTTGATACCAGGATGAACATCCTACATGAATTTTAAATATCGATATTCGCCATCATGGAAAATGATAACTACAGGAACAATGGCCTGAAATTGGAATGTCTACCTGAGGAAATGTTAAAACAGTGGTGCCCAGAAACATGCACAAACAATAAAATTATCTGTACATTTTTTTTGTGGGGGTGTATTGTGGATCCAGGACCATTACTCCCACTCTTGACAAGATTCTGGAAGTGGTGCCCAGTCACTTTCAGGCCTATGAAGCTGGGCAAGAGAAGAGATTTGAATTTCAGGGGCGGTTTGTGTTGAATCTGAGTGGTGTGAGTGTAGATGTGAGAGGAGTTTTTGCGCAGGGCCCGGGGGGGGGGGGTTTCACAGGCCTGCCTTCTTGTTGACGGGGCCCTGCTTCACGGTCTTCCAGAAGTATGTGGTTCTAAAGAGAACTGACCTGGAAGGACCTTTCGCCTGATCCAGCAAGGAAATTTTTATGCTGCCTTCTTTATGCTGCAGGAGGTTAAAATATGCCATCTGTCATATCATTTTTGTATATCACCACGAGCCTCTTTCTTCTCCAGTTCAATTGTCTATTTTATGGCACGTTAATGTCCATGTTAACTCCACTTATATACAACTGACACAAAAACTGATCTGATTTTAATGCTAACAATGTCATTAGTGTGGTCTTGATGGGGGCAGGGCAATGAGACCCCATGTCAGAAACTGGAATTGCTACACTGAACCCATGGGTTTTGCATAGGCTTCCCAAGTCCCCCCGGGGGGTGGGGAAACCCCTGCTCCAGAGGCCCGTTCCCCGCCGGCGGCGGATCGGGCCCCGGGGGGAACCCCACCCTGACGTGCGCGTCACCCGGAAGTTAGGATGCCGGGCATGGGGCCACAGTCATCTGAGGGAAAGCTCTATGGTTTTCCCTCGGATGGTCATGGCCCCGCCCCCAGTGTGCCCGGTGTCCTAACGTCACTTCCGCACTAGTCGCCGGATGGGAGTCCCCCACCACGCCGATTTTTCAACTTGGCAACCTAGTTTTGCAAGATCTGGTAACACCCTGTGGAGCCTCCTTCCTCCATCACCTTGACTCAAAATGGGCTGTGCAAAACGACTCTTATTCTCAAGTACACGGAATTAGATCAGGATGCCAGACACCTGTGCTCTCCTGAATACGCCATCCCCTGGTGATGATCACCTGCACATGAGCAAGTAGCATTGTTTCTCAAACCTGGAAGCTTCTTGCAAAGGAACAGTCCATGCATATATATTTTTTTTAAAAAAAACATACCTATCTTTGAAAATTTATAGGCACAAGCAATTACCAAGATCATTTTCATGTTTTACAAATCACTGGCTAATAACCGGGAAGCTGCTCTGCGACACGAACCAGCGAAAAACAGAGATGCTGAATCTAATTTACTATGATAACTATCTTGCCAGGCCAATAATCTTAATAGCAAACTTGCTTTTTTGACATTTCTAATTATGAAGATGCTATCGTTCCTCGGAGACAAATCACAATTATTTCCTTGCTTTGGTGAAGCATGGGAGCCTGGCATGTTTTTTGCCCCGCTCGCCTTATTGACTCACAGGCATAAACAAATAACACTTTAAAGTAACAGTACATTCATTAATGCAGAATTAGAATGATTTCCCCATTAAAAATACCTATCACACCACTTAACAGCTAATTAGTTCATCACAATCAACACTGTCACAGTGAATACAAAGTGGGTTTACAAGGATCCTGTTTATTTTGTCTAAGAGGTGCCCTTAGTCAGCCTCCTAGGGAGGATTAGTTGCCCATCCTCCTAGGGAGGATTAGTTGCCCATCCTCCTAGGGAGGATTAGTTGCCCATCCTCCTAGGGAGGATTAGTTGCCCATCCTCCTAGGGAGGATTAGTTGCCCATCCTCCTAGGGAGGATTAGTTGCCCATCCTCCTAGGGAGGATTAGTTGCCCATCCTCCTAGGGAGGATTAGTTGCCCATCCTCCTAGGGAGGATTAGTTGCCCATCCTCCTAGGGAGGATTAGTTGCCCATCCTTCAGCAGCTACAAGAGGACCCTTCCCAGGGTGCTAGCACCCCACCCCATTTGATTATTTTAACACTTAAGGTCCAGTTTCCTGTCTTACAACAGTGGAGGAAAGCTGGTATGTAGTCTACTGCAAAGACTAAGGAGACTAGGACTAGAGAGGCCTGGGTTCAAATCCTCCTTGCCACGAGACCAGTCACCATCTTCTAATCAAGCCTACCTCACAGGGTTGTTTTGACAATGACAGGGAGGAGAGGACAACCAGGTACACTGCCCCAAGGGGAGACCTGGATTCAGATTCCCATTCAGCCTTGAGGCCAGCCATCTCACAGGGTTGTTGTGGTGATGATAAATTGGATATGAACAAAAACAATGAGTTACAGACTGGGAAATCCTTCAGACCAACCTCACCCATGCCTCAAAATCATTGTGGCATTTGGCAAAACATTCTCTCTTTCAGCCTCAGCCCTCGGCTGGGAAGAATAATCCTGACCTACATTACAAGGTGGTTGTAACTGGCTCATGATTTTGTTTTGTTCTTTAAATGAGGGCTTCAGCCAGGACAGTTAGCAGAAAGAGGGCAACCTGCATGTTTTTAAACCTGGGGCCAATGGTCTGTCCAGCTTAGTATAGTCTACTCTGATTGGCTTTGCAGGGTTTCAGGCAGAGAAAGGCCTTTCACACTCAACACCTGAGATCCTTTAACTGGAGACACTGGGAATCAAACCAGCCCCTTTCTATACAGAAATCATGTGCCCCCTTGCACCTCCTTTCCTTAAAAAAAGGGCTGCCTCCCCATAGCCCGCACAATCACTTCTGATGCCCCCTGTGCAGAAAGAACAAACTGCACCAACCTTACCCAAAAGGAAGTTCCGGCATCCTGATTCAAATCTGCTTCCCAAAATCTGCTTCCCACTCCTTTGATCTCCCTAATCCATTTGAAGGCTCAAAACCTTCAAAGCAGCAGCAACTGTGAGCAGTTAACCATGGGAAAGCATCAAAGTCAATATAAATTAACTGAGAAGGTAACAATATTGATGTGTATAACAAAACCCCGGTAGGTGCTGCTGGAGGAGTGTGTGTGTGTTGATTTTTCAAGGCAAGAGGCCCAAATTAGAGTCTGAGAATAATCTTCATTGATTCCATTCTCTCACTTTGCTCTGTTTCGGGAGTATTAATAGCCTGGGTGATTGATGACACGGGCTTCCCCCTCTCTCTTCTCCCCTGGCCCATGAAACCCACTGGGTGAGGATTCTTTGCAGAGAGCGTAGCGGGCAGAAGATCCAAAGGAAAACATGGGAAACGGGAGCCACGTGTGACACAGCTGCCCGGCAGCCACAGGGGATCCTGCCTTTGCATGGAATCAGGTTTTCCTGGATTCACGAAAACTCCTTGAATCAAAACAAGAGCTAAACAGGTGTGGAATTCTGTAGCTCCTGACCCATAAACCAACCAGGGCTGTGATTTATTTAAGATGTTTCTATCCAACACATGAAAAAAAAATACTAAAGGGGGATTACAGCAATTTAAAAAAAAACCCACACGATCAAGATTGCACATCCTCTGGTGGAAGGCACCCTCTTTGGTGATAGACCATCTGGGTAATGGAAGAGTGACTTTGAGACACTATGGGTGCATTCAGACAGGGCATTTACAACGGTATAGGGGCCAGTTGGAATCGGTGTACTTACCGGCGTTCACATGGCGAACATCTGCCTTCCGTCCCTAACCGTTGCAAAGAGCTTTAAACCGTTGTATTCTGCCACTAGGTCCCCAAGTGGTGGTATCCTGAGTGCAACGGTTGTAATCGCTTTAAACCCCCTCCCCCTGTCTGATCGCTCTCCACCGTTGTAGAGTCACTTCCGTTCGGAAGCCCGA
>NW_015166487.1:207363-210247 GCF_001447785.1 Gekko japonicus | reverse complement strand
CCCAAGCATTTTGTTGGCCTCTCGGGCAGTACTGGGCCCACATCTAGTTCTAGCTGCCCTCTGAAACTGAGTTTACCTGAGAATGACAGGGAAAGTTGGCAATGAGGCCCCCATGGATCCAAGAATGAGCAAGTTTCCATGCACCAAGTACCCTGGGAAATGTACTTCACAACATCGTCATTATGGCGAGCCAAAATCCCGGGTGTCGAGAATTCTGGGAGCTATATTTCCAAAGACACTGTTGTAAACATATCTGATCACACAATAAAAGGGTTGGAAAAATATTCAAATGTTTATTTCTCCCAGAGAGAAAGTGGCATGTTTACAGTACCAGACAAGTGTTCTAAATTCAGCAACAGCTTCTGAAATCTATCATACATCCACAATAAGAGTGAAGCAAAATATTTGTGTGATTAGCCAGAGAATTAGGAGCAACGGGGAGTCTGTGTCCCCTTCCCTTTTCAAAATAACTATGTACTCACTACCAGCTGACCAGGGACTGCAGAAAGGAAGGGAAAAATGCTCCACATGAGAAATTCAGTGAGATCTGAACACGCCGGAAAAGTGGGCTGGATGTGAATAAGATGGAATGTGCTCCCGGATAACATCAGGGCCCTGCGGGACCTTTTACAGTTCCGCAGGACCTGTAAAACGGAACTCTTCCACCAGGCCTTTGATTAGGAGCCGCCACTGATGAATGTGCCACCGGAACACGGTCGCCCAGAAGCAGGGCTATTTTGGGGCAGGAACGCACAGGAATGGAGTTCCGGCCAGCTCCTGAGTTGGCCACGCCCAGCAGGAGCTCATTAGCATAACAGGCCACACCCAACAGCAGAAACTCATTAGGATTGGCTACATTAGGGGTGTGTGGCCTAACATGCAAAGGAGTTCCTGCTACAAAAAAAGGCCCTGGGTTTTGACCACAAACAAAGTAAACAGAATAAGAACCAAAAGGTGGGTGTGGCTGGATGACCACACTTCTGGGAACATGAGGGGGTGGCCTAATATGTTAATTCACTGTACTTTCAGGGGGTTTGTGTACTATCAGGGGTTTGGCCTATTATGCTAATGAGTTCCTGCTGGGCTTTTTCTACAAAAAAAGCCCTGCCGGTGGACACTGCCTCCCTCTATCTATGGGATTGTATATTAAAGCTGCCATCATCTGCATTGCTCTTGTTAGAATTTTATGATGTTAAGTAGTTGTTTATGTATATTTTATTGTATTTACTGTTTTATTGCTTTAATGTTTGTTCGCCGCCTTGAGCATAAATAAATAAATAAATTTAACAAGGATAAGTGCCGAATTCTACATCTGGGTAACAAAAATTAGGAACACGCATACTGGATGGGGGATAGACTTTTGAGTAGCAGTGTGTGTAAATAAGATTTAGGGATAAGGGTGGACCAAAAGTTAAATATGAGCAGCCATTGTGATGCGGCAACAAAAAAGGCTAACACGATCTTGGGCTGTATCAACAGAGGCATAACATCCAAATCACAAGATGTCATAGTCCTGCTGTACACTGCATTGGCCAGGCCGCACCTGGAGCATTGTGTGCGGTTCTGGAGGCCTCACTTCAAAAAGGATGTGGACAGAATGGAGTGCATGCAGAGAAGAGCGAAGAGGATGATTGGGGGCCTGGAGACAAAGTCCCATGAGGAAAGGCTGAGGGACTTGGGAATGCTGAGTCTGGAGAAGAGGAGGTTGGGGGGGGACATGATTGCTCTCTTGAAGTATTTGAAGGGCTGTCACTTTGAGGAGGGCAGGGAGCTGTTCCTGTTAGTAGCAGAGGAGAGGTTTAAATTAAGGGTGGGAAGCGGTACTGGCTGGATCTCAGGGAAACCTTTTTTACAGTCAGAGTTGTTCAACAGTGGAATCAGCAGCCAAGGGAGGTGGTGAGCTCCCCCTCCCTGGCAGTCTTTAAGCAGCGGCTGGACAAACACTTGTCAGGGATGCTCTAGGCTGAGCCTGCACTGAGCAGGGGGTTGGTCTCTAGATTGACTGTATGGCCCCTTTCAATTCTATGATGAAATGCTCCAGTTATGCCACTGGGATTGAGGCACTAGGTAGACTGGGGCCGTGGTCACACGGTCATTTTGATTGGGTTTCACCACTGTTTTGTCTCACATTTAAAATTGCTGATCAGAAGCCCACATCCGTCTCTCACACCAAAGTGGGTTCACTCGCGCAATCCTCCCGGTTCTCTAGTGAGTTTTCCTGCACCTGGAAAATCAAGTACTTTCCAGATATTTGCGCTTTGAATCCATGATTTCGCTGATCTGGACAGCCATCTCTCGCAAGGATCGCGATTCGGTCGTCTGAACGTCCTTCTCACTCCCCCTCCCCAAGCTTCTGTCATTGTGCGCATGCGCAATCCTGCACTGAATAAGTTCAACGTATAAATGTTCAAGCGCACATATAGACTCCAGCGCTCGGTTGTATGTCACCAGTTAATTTTGTTCGCTGTTGGGGGTGTGTGTGGGGGGGAATCTGCAAAAACAAGGGAGTATGGTGAGTCCCAGTGGGAGCGGTTATTCGGCCATGTGTATATGCACATGCGCAAAGGCAATTTTTTTTTTTTGAAAAAAACAAGCTGTGCTGCAGCTTGGGTGGCGCAGCTATCTGGGTGGTGCCCAGAGCCTCATCGCACAATGCAAGCAGTTCGGGGGAGGGATGTGTAATCACCCCAATCTGGAAAAAAAAACCATTCCTGATCAAATTGGGATAAGCTTGCCATGTGACCATGGAGTGTGCATCCTCTGCTTTCCAGACAGAACTCCAACATGGCGAGATCTACTTGGCCCTGGATAAACCATAAATACTCAGTCGGCTGCCGTGGTGTCAACTTCCTTCCTTCTTCCAGCTTCTCCATCCCCACCTCTT
>NW_015166487.1:181446-206672 GCF_001447785.1 Gekko japonicus | reverse complement strand
ATAAGTGTGGAGGTCCTTCCCCCCCCGCGAGGATCGCGGGTCCCGCCCCTTGTATAATATAATAAAACAGATGTGCAGCCACATGCCCCAAAAAGGCCTCTGCCCATGCCCCCAAAGTTATGGCTTTATTTTAAAAAGACAGAGTATAAGACCTGAGTCCTCAGATGCCTCCTTCACTGTGTGACCTTGGTCCATGTCCATAATCAACAACTGTGCTTTGTTTTCTTAAAATGACTGTTTCGAAGCAATGTAAGTTCCACACAAATTCCATTAAAATTACGTTGTGTTGGAATCTTTTCAGCCAAAGACACCTGGGATCCTAAACTGGTTAGTTATAAATGATATATTAGTTAATTTATTATCGATTTAGTTTTTGTAAGTGCAAAAGAACAGGTGTGGGGAGGGATCCTCACTGTGGGTATCAAAGGGAGGATAATACCAATAATGTGCATTTTCAGATTCGTGGAAGAAAAGTCGAAATGGGACCAATTTACTTTCAGTAGATAACCTGTCAGATGGAGAACGGAAATATAATTTATGGTGTGACATTTCCAACAGCAAATACATTCTAGCATAAGCAATTAACATTGGTTCTTTTGGCAGGCTTTAGAAGATTACTCATAGGGTGTTGTGTGTGCTGAATTACAACGCTGCATGAATAACAAAACAGTGCTCTTCTATCCTGGCCAGATTACGCTGAGTTGCATGGCAAAAGATCTATGACAAAACTGTACCTCGTGGATGTGATCTTTGTACTGATTGGGCCAGAGGGCATGCTGGCTCCTTGCGAAGGAGACGGGCAGCACACCCAAAGGGCCACCTGGGCTCCTCCAAATTCACTCCCCACTGCATTGGCAGTGGATCCCACAGCTGAATGACTGCTAAGTAAAGGAGGACTTCCACTTCTCCACCCTTAACCTACTGACCATCCAGGGGCCCCATGAGTATTATTATGGGAGAGAGAGAAAAAGCTCTGTCTGCTTCCTCCACTTCACACATAATTTTGTCTATCGTGCCCGCCACCATCTTTCTGAACTGAAAAGCCTGTTTCTTTAGCCTTTCTTTATAGAGGAGATGCTCTAAATCCTCGATCATTTTGGTTGCCCTCTTCTATGTTTTATCCAGCTTCACTATAGCCAGTTTGGTGTGGTGGTTACGTGTGCGGACTCTAATCTGGGAGAACCAGGTTTGATTCCCCATGCCTCCACATGCAGCTGCTGGTGTGACCTTGGGTCAGTCACAAGATATTTCAGAGCTGTTCTCTCAAAAGAAGTTCTCGAGAGAGAGCTCTCTCAGCCCCACCTACCTCACAGGGTATCTGCTGTGAGGAGGAGAAGGGAAAGGAGATTGTAAGCCCCTCTGAGACTCCGAGTGAAGGGGCAGGGCATAAACCCAATCTCTTCTTCCTCTTCCTTTTGAGATACAGAGACCAGGATTGTAGTATTCCAAATAATGCTGCACTGTGGATCTATGCAAGGTCACTTCAATATCAGCTGTTTTATTTTCAGTCCCTTTCCTAATAAGCCCTAGGATGGTGTAGCCGTTTTCACCACCTCTGCACACTGCGTCAACATTTTCGCCAAGTTTTCCCACTGTTTCCTCAAGCCCTCTATTTCAGACTCCCTTCTTCTTCCCTCAATGTACCGCTTCTTCATTTCAAACTCCCTCTGCCTGCCAGTTGCTGATTTCTTAGATGTTCATCTATGTTTGGCACTAACCCTCTGTTCTGATGGGAACTCTCATATCTCAAGAATTCCTGAAAAGCAGATGGATGGATGGATGGATGGATGGATGGATGATAATTAGGTACTTCCTCACATTGAAACGTCTGAACAGCCACTCCGACTGTGTGCAATAACCTGTGACAATCCAGAACACCCGGTTGAGGGCGAAGCCAAAAGAAAAAAGGGAAAAAAGCAAGCTGGGCGTTCAGCTGCAGTCCGGGCAGGGCTTGGAAGCCACAAAACCGCAGCGTTTTCCGTCACCGTGAAATTCAGGTTCTGTGCTGGCAGCGCAAAGCAAGGCGCTCTAGAAACAGATGGGAGCTGCACTTGTGTCCTGCTTGCTTGTTCTAAAGCATTTCCCTATCAAGGGGATTAGCTATGACACAAAGGGGGGGGGGGCAGGGGAGAGGAACCAGGCCCGAATAACCCTATAAACACAGCCCAGTCGATATTTCTTTAATATGATCCCAACTAATCCAATTAAGGCTCACAGGAAATCGTATCTCAAATTCCATGCCTCAACATGATTGGTTCTGCATCTGCTAAACACTTATTAAGTACGACATTTGCAGCGCCGTTTTCCTGATTTTTCTACCTTGGGTCTGAGGCAACTGCTCTTCCCCCATCCCCATCTCCAGCTCCCCCCCCCCACTCATTCCCAAACTAAATATATCTTGTTTCAACATAACCTTTTCAAATTGTAAGTAAATACCTATACAAGACTGGCGGTGTGGTTATTTCATGGGAGAGATGCTGAATCGTACCACCTCACCAGTGGAAAAAGTCAGCCCCTACAGTTGTAAGTCAGGCACAGTTTTGGAAGATTTCTCATCTCTTTGATGTTTCGCCTGCCTTTTTAAAAAACGGAACACGTGATTCTTTATCACAGCGCTCTTTTCTTTTTCCTCACATCAAATATTTGCCAAAAATGCATGCATTTTGCAATGTTATATCTATATCAATAAACTGGTATTATAAATGACATAGGTAAAGGTAAAGGTTTCCCTTGCTCGAAAGCCAGTCGAATCCGACTCTAGGGTTGCGGTGCTCATCTCCGTTTCAAAGCCGAAGAGCCAGCGCTGTCCGAAGACGTTTCTGTGGTCATGTGGCCGGCATGACTAAACACCAAGGCGCACGGAACGCTGTTACCTTCCCACCAAAGTGGTCCCTATTTATCTACTTGCAATTTCTTGCTTTCGAACGGCTAGGTTGGCAGGAGCTGGAACTAGAGACGGGAGCTCACTCCGTTACGCGGCAACTTGGGTCTCGAACTGCTGAACTACTGACCTTCCACAGCCTGCAGTTCAGCATCTTAACCACTTGAGCCACTGCAGCTCCATATAAATGACATACATTGCAGTAAAAATACTACATAAATTGTGTGTAAATAAGCATACACACACACACACACACACACACACAAAGCTGCCCTATATGGAGTCAGATGTTTGGTCTGTCAGGGTCTGTGCTGATTGGAAGTGGCTCTCCAGGCGGGAAGGAGGTACTGCAATGGGGTCCACAAATCTCCCAAACCTGGGCAGGTTTCTACCTCCCTCACCCGTGCTTTCCAGGGGCGCAGCCAGGATTTTTGAAGTCTGGGGGCATTTTAGAAAGTTGGGGGGCAAGCGGAGGGCCGGGTCTTCCTGCTTTCATGGCCGGCTTTGAAACCAGCTGCCAGACCATGAAGAGAGAGGTGGGGCTGGTGGGCTGGGTCATCCTCCTTTCGCAGCCGGCTTCAAGGCCAGCTGTGAGAGTGCAGAGACCCGCCGCGGCCACCCCTCGCCCTCCCTCCCTGTTCCGCCAGGTCGGGCCCCCCTGAGTTTATTATTTATTTATTTAATTCAATTTATACCCCGTCCTGCCCACATATGCGGGCTCAGGGCGGCTTACTAGAGGCTTACGCCAATATAAAACATATAAAACCATATAAAATCAATTCAATACAATAACATTATAATAACATTATACTAAACAAAGTGCTCTGGCGTTCTCCTATGATATTCCGCAGATGGTAAACGATTTCTCTACTACTCAGGGTTGTCTACTACTCAGGGTTATCTGTTCTAGCAGACGCTGATGTTCCCTTCTTCCAGGGCCAGGGACGATGGGACAATAATGATGGTAATGATGGTAGTGGCGGCTCCTACTCGTACGCCTGGCGGAAGAGCTCCGTCTTGCAGGCCCTGCGGAACTGCACCAGGTCCCGCAGGGCCCGGATCTCCTCCGGGAGCTCATACCACCAGGTAGGAGCCGCCACCGAGAAAGCCCTGGCCCTGGTGGCGGCCAGCCTGGCCTCTTTGGGACCTGGCATCGCCAGGAGGTGTTGGGTCCCAGACCGTAGTGCTCGTGGGGGAACATATGAGGAAAGGTGGTCCCTTAGGTAAGCTGGACCCTGACCCAGTTGGGGGGCCTTGTTGGGAAGTCAGGGGCAGGGGCTTCAGAGGCCCCCGCTGTAGCTACTGGCCGGGTGCCTTCTCCTTCAGGCTCACTTCCATGGTGAGGGGAAAAAGGGGGTGGAGAATTCAACCCAAGATATGGCTGTGATATATGAGGGTCAAGCTAACAAAATAAGTTATTATAAAAATACAAATTAGCTGCTGTAGATTTTCCGGGATGTGTGGCCGTGGTCTTGGAATACTCTCTGTGTCAAGGGGAACCTTTGGTGTTTATTATACCCTGTAACTCATGATTGAAGGTTTTTCCATTTCGGTGATTCTTGGGTTTTGCTACAGTTACCAGGGAAGGTAGAGGCCAAAATATATAGAAGTGTTGATTCATCTTCTGATCTCACTTCCATCTATAACATAATGCCTTTAATCTATTATAGTTCAAGCCGTGTCATTCTCTGGAGCAAAGCCCAACCCTGTGGGGAGTGGTAGAAAACAACCGTGACATCAGCCCTGTACAAAGAAGCATGCTCCTTCCAGCCTGCAAGCAACCAATGGCTCATGAGCATGGCATGGGCATATGTAGCAGATGTGCTTATTTATTTATGTAGTTAGTTAGTTAGTTAGTTGGTTCAACTTTTAGACCACCTTCCCCTGAAAAACAGGGCTCAGACTCAGTCCCCATGCCTGGGAACATTTGAAAAAAAAAAGTATTCCCAGTCGCTGGTATAGTCTACACATGTAGACTCCACTCACAAGCCGGCGATGGCATGTGGGTGGAGGGCGCTTGTATCCTCTGCTCTTCCCCTCTATGCATATTTATTTCAACGTGTGCCATGTTGTCTGTAGAGGGCTACAGTTGCAGCTATCCCACCAGAGGCAGAACAGAGGCAATGGTAATAATTCTTCCATTTTCAAAGTGCTTCGAGAGTGTTTTAAGTTGTAAGGTAAGCTGTAAGGTAAAGGTAAAGGTTCCCTTGCTCGAAAGCCAGTCGAATCCGACTCTAGGGTTGTGGTGCTCATCTCCGTTTCAAAGCCGAAGAGCCAGCGCTGTCCGAAGACGTTTCCGTGGTCATGTGGCCGGCATGACTAAACACCAAGGCGCACGGAACGCTGTTACCTTCCCACCGAAGTGGTACCTATTTATCTACTTGCAATTTCTTGCTTTCGAACTGCTAGGTTGGCAGGAGCTGGAACTAGAGACGGGAGCTCACTCCGTCATGTGGCAACCCAGATCTCGGACTGCTGAACTACCGACCTTCCACAGCCTGCAGTTCAGCGTCTTAACCACTTGAGCCACCGAAGCGAACCACTGTACAAACAAACAAATTTAGTTCAGTCTGTTTAAAAAGACTCAAGAACGGGTCGCCGTGTTAGTCTATCTGTAGCAGCAGAAAAGAGCAGTAGAAGAGGAGTAGCACCTTTAAAGACTAACAAAATTTGTGGCAGGGGAGGAGCTTTCAGTCTTTAGTTAGTCTTTAAGGTGCTACTGGACTCTTGCTCTTTTCGACTGTAAAGAGACTCGGTTATGGTGATGCTGGATTTTGGGAGTTTAGAAAGACTGTGTAAAGCACAGACTTGTGTTGTACTGACATTTAACGTTGTTGCTTTAAAGGGTCATCAACGAGATAAAAGTAAGATGCCCCTCATATATCGAAATACATCAAAACATTCTGCTGTGATTCAGCCAAAGGATCTGGGAATGATCAGACACACCAGGAGCAGAACATTAATTTCAGATCCCTCAATTCCCCCCCCCTTTAAAAAAACGTTTTTTGCTTTTAATCATTACGGAAATCCCAGCATGAAGTCCATTCTTGGCCAGTTTTGCAGCAAGGAAAACACAGTCTGTAAACAGATGAAAATAAGCCTAACACTAACTTAATTGATCCAAATGATAATAGGGGGTATGCTAACTATAGCCCATGCTGCATTTGACAGAGAACGGCGACTAACCCCCCAAAAAACATTCAAACAGAAATTCCTGTCCTGGAAGGGCTCCTAATCTAGAATAATGGGCTAACTCCTCTACTAGACTGGCAAAACCTTTGTCCCTCCAGTCAGCAGAGCCATTAGTCCTCGTCTTACTTAGAGCCCGTTTGGTGAAGCAGTTAAGAATGGCAGACTCGAATCTGGAGAACAGGATTAGATCCCCCACTCTTCACCCACATGAAGCCAGCTGGATGACCTTGGATCAGTCACAGTTCTCTCAGAGCTCTCCCAGCCCCACCTACTTCATAGGGTGTCTGTTGTGGGGAGAAAAATTCAGGCGGGTAGCCAGGTTGGTCTGAAGCAGTAGAACAAAGTCTGAGTCCAGTGGCACTTTAAGACCACCAAAGGCTGCGGTCACACGGAGCATTAGCCACGCTACTGAGACGGATGATAGGCGGATTTTTGGGGCGCAATCACACCGCAACATCTGGGAAGCATAGAGCCCCCATTGCAAACCTGAGGCTTCCCGCCGAAGACGCGGCGTTAAAAACTAGTACCTCCGAGGTACTAGTTTCCGGAAACCGCGGGGCAAGGGCTGGTGTCTGATTGCGTTTCCGGTGGTAGTCTGTGGCATCTGGCGCCCGCCCATGTCCTGTTGCAAACAGGGGGGTTTCCCCCAAGTCTCCACAGGATGCGCACAAGCACCCAATGGCGCATGCGCACGAAGAGGAAAGCGAAAGTTCCGTTGCTTTGCAGTTGGTGAGCATGCTGTTGGTTAGATTGCGCCGCGCCGCTTCTTTGCCGCGTTGCAGGATTGTCGTGTGATCGCCACCTCGCCCCTACCCACGGGACCTCGACGGGACCTGTGATCGGGCGGCCGCGCGTTATTTTGCTCCGGGCCAAACTGCCATGCTCCCCCCCCCCCACATTTTACGGTCCGTGTGACCGGGACCAAAGTGTTATTCAAAGTGTAAGCTTTCGTGTGCAAAACTGAAGAAGTATGCTTTGGAGGTGAAAGCTTACACTTTGACTAAAACTTTGTTGGTCTTCGAGTGCCACTGGACTCAGACTTTGTTCTGTTGTGGGGAGAGGAAAGGAAGGTGATTTTAAGCCACTCTGAGACGCCTTCAGGTAGTGAAGGGTGAGGTATAAAACCAACTCTTCTTTTTTTCACCATCCTTCCAAGGGGCAAGGGGAACAGTCAATAAAAGATGGCCCGAAGTGAGAAATAGTGCACACAGTCCCGAAGCCATGAAGAATGTACATGTGGTTGGAGGCCCCATTCCTCTGCAATGCATTACTTTGGATTCGTATTAGGAATGTGCTCAAAATTTAGACATTCTCTGGTTCAGGTGTTGGGGGTTATAGCATGGGTCCTTGGGAGAACACTGTGATAGAAGGCTGATCAGGGTTTGGAGCTTAAAAGGACTTTTGTTTGTAATGTTGCAGGTGTGGGCTGACCATCTGCTCTGTTATGCTGATGACTCAGAATGATTAACTGATGTTCCTCAAAGGGGGATAATCATTAGAAGACAACCTCCCAGGATTGCTTGGAGAAAGAAGGGGATCCCTCCCAGTTGAGGAGGAGTTGGAAATGTAGTTTGTAACAGAGAAAAAGGGTGCAGCCACACACACTCAATGATCCACTCTCAATCCACTTTCAGTGCACTTTTCAACTTAGGCTTACCAAATGCCGGCGGGGGATCTGCAGCTCTTTACAGGATCCCTGCCGCAGGGGACGGCGATACGCGGTGCACCCGCCGTCGCCAGGATGTGACGCTATGTGTCGCTCTGGCAACGGGACTCCAAACAGCCCACGTATCGCCGTCCCCCGCGGCAGGGATCCTGTAAAGAGCTGGAGAGAACTGGGACCTACGTTGTGTATTTATAAATGGAGCAATTACAAAAACCCAATAAGTCTCTGGTGCTTTCTCCTTCAAAGAGAACCAAAGCTCCTTCAGGGCCTTAAAGACACAACTTACCGTACTTTTAAAAAGGCAGTAAATGCTCTTTTGACATCTGATTTAAAAGTAGAGATGGCTTAGAAGTTTGAATAATAAGAGTAATTGGATAATAACACAAGGGGCAGATCACACAAATCACTGAGAACTTAAACAGTCCGTAAACCATCATAAAAAGCCATAAAAGAGAAAAACTTCACACACACACACACACAGAGAAAACTTCAAAGTTAGAGAAGAGGAGAATAAGCATTCCAGAAGTGGGTGCATCCCTAATTCACATCTCATTATAAACTAAGGTCAACCCAATTGTGTTGCAATGAGAATGCATGCCATCCCTCTTGTCCTTGCCAGACAGAACCAGAGTGGGGAGACCATGTTATATACCTGAGTGGAAGACAGGGGACTCCTCATGATCATTTTCACAACCTCCCCCTCCCCCATCAAACGGCTATTTCGCTGCAAAAACCACGAACATTTGGCATACTTCTAAAAAAGCGCCATTCTTGGTAAAAGGAGGATTAGCATTGCTTCCGATTAGACGAATACTTAAAAACAAAACCACAAACCTGCAATTGCTTAGTGAGACCACAATCACATTGCGCCCCCCATCTGCCGTCCCAAAGGAACATATGGACATTTTACGGCAAACGAAATCTCGGCACTTCTGTGAACCCAATGTGCTGTCCTTTTAATTACACATATGCCTGCTGAGGACATATGACAAAGTCGAGCAAAGCTCATTTGCTATCAGCATGAGAGCAGGAATTAATGCTAACCATTACACTCTACTTAAAGTTATCTCGACTATCAATTATTCCCCGAGACAGGACAAAATGGAAATGTCTTAAATCTTCTAATGTGCCAGGGAAACTGGAAGGGAAACTAATACAACATGGTAGATGCCAGTGATAACAGAAATCTCCTCCCTACTGTTTGGGCTCTACTGGTAGCAAGGGCTCCTTTGCATATTAGGCCACACACCCCTAGTGTAGCCAATCCTCCAAGAGCTTACAGTAGCCCCAGTAAGAAGAGCTCTGTAAGCTCTTGGAGGATTGGCTACACTAGGGGGTGTGTGGCCTAATATGCAAAGGAGCTCCTGCTACCAGTAGAGCCCTGGCTAGAGCTGGGCACTGACCGGGTGCCTTGAAGCCTCCACCCATGACCATAAGTTGTCAAGTCCATATCCAGAGGCTGCTCAGTGTCTTCTGCGCTCTGTTCCCTTTCCCCCATCTCTGCTCTGAGGTCTCCTCCCACCCTCTTCTTGTAAACGATGCTTCACCACCGTAGCATACCCTTTTAAGTATATGAAAAACATGAGAGCGGTGGGAGACAGACAAACCTTCCCTGACACAACTGGGCTGAACTTTACAGAGAACACTCACAAGCAGGAACTTTATGCACACAGAGATAAATTCTACTTAACATCCATCAGGCCGAAAGGCGCAATGCAACCAAGGCATAAGAACACAGAGAAAACAATTAGCTCCTTTATCAAAGTAGGCAAGAAAACCCAGCTTTTATCTTGGGGTTACTTGTTTCCAGGGCTTTTTTTGGTAGAAAAAGCCCAGCAGGAACTCATTAGCATAACAGGCCACACCCAACAGCTGAAACCTATTAGCATATTAGGCCACACCCATGACAGCACAGCTTATTAGCATATTAGGCCGCAGCCCCGTGTTGCCAAAAGTGTGGTCATCCAGCCACACCCACCTTTTGCTTCTTATTCTGTTTACATTGTTTGTTGTCAAAACCCAGGGCCTTTTTTTGTAGCAGGAACTCCTTTGCATGTTAGGCCACACATGCCTACTGTAGCCAATCCTAATGAGTTCCTGCTGTTGGGTGTGGCCTATTATGCTAATGAGTTCCTGCTGGGCGTGGCCAACTCGGGAACCAGCCGGAACTCCGTTCCTGTACGTTCCTGCCCAAAAATAGCCCTGCTTGTTTCATTCTGAAACCGTACAGGTCAGCTGGCCAAGGACGACAACTCCTCAACAATGTTCGCTTTTTGCCAAGCGTAAAAATGAGCAAACATGGCATTCATTACCCAGGCAACAGTGCCAACAGAGGGCTTTCTCAAGACACCATAGATTTCATGGAATAGTGAAAAAGTAACCTTACTTTCCACAGGTGGAGCAGACTGTACCTTTCCAGAAGGAAGATCGGAGGGATGCCAGTTGTGAATGCTGCCCCCACTCACATAAATAAAACACACCTTCCCCACAATTAAAAAAACAAAGAAACAAAAAACCCCAGCACATCAGGGAGAGAAGTCCCAGTCCTGCATATTCCTTGCTGCTTTCAAGGAGCTGTTTTAGAAAACACGGAAGCACTCCTGGGCATTGTCCACCCCCACCAGCTACCCACTCAGGACTCCACCACCTCATTCTGCTGCGTAGGCTCAGGACTAATTCCTCTTCTACCAACTTCTTCCTGGGCTGCGCAGATGTCCTATTAACCAACCACCAGGCCCTTTCAATAAGCAACATTACTTTTATAGGTTATTACGAACTGCAGCCATGTACTTCCCAGATCACATCAATACACTATTTGGAGAAGGGAGTCCGGGATGCTGAGCAGGACTTCAAAGCCTTAACTTCCCGCTACGTTAAAGTGTCTACAGAGTACTGTTGTATATTTTCCATTATAGCTCCATTCAATTTAATCTGAAGAAACAGAGCAATCTCTTTCTTTCCCTTCTGGATAATTATAAGAAAACAGGCCTTGAAACCAACAATACCGGTTACCAAGCAGCACCGAGCTACAGAGCGCTTAAGCCATCCCTGCAGAATCACCTTAAAATAACTATATTGTCAGCATCTGAGATTTCTGACAAGCCGTGCCATTCAGCTGATAGAAGGATGTGCTGTAGATCTTGGCTTCAGAGCTCGGAAGGCAGATTTCATTCTCAAAATTATTAACGTGGCTTTGGGGGAAATTATAATTATCAAAACAAAGTATATTTGAAAAATAAAGGTTATTGATCTGAATTTTGTTTTACAGACAGTGCAATCCTAATCGGCGTTAAAAGGTAAAGGTAAAGGTTCCCTTGCTCGAAAGCCAGTCGAATCCGACTCTAGGGTTGCGGTGCTCATCTCCGTTTCAAAGCCGGAGAGCCAGCGCTGTCCGAAGACGTTTCCGTGGTCATGTGGCCGGCATGACTACACACCAAGGCGCACGGAACGCTGTTACCTTCCCACCGAAGTGGTCCCTATTTATCTACTTGCAATTTCTTGCTTTCGAACTGCTAGGTTGGCAGGAGCTGGAACTAGAGACGGGAGCTCACTCCGTCATGCGGCACCCGGGTCTCGAACTGCTGAACTACTGACCTTTCACAGCCTGCAGTTCAGCGTCTTAACCACTTGAGCCACCGCAGCTCCTGTAACCGGCGTTATAGTCCTCTAAATCCCTTGGACTTTGAAGGGCATAACTCTCCTTTGGACTGTGCTGTTAGTTACTCAGCTCCCACCTGGCACTGTCTGTCAGAGCGAGGCAGGGTACCGCATGCCTGAACGGTCCCTCAAAACCAAACTCCCTCTCTGTGGAAACCTAGCATGTTACTGACAAGGGTTGCTGCTCTGTTTTCTCCCTGAGGAGTCTGAAGTGCAAACAGCACACACACCCTTTATCCCCCCTCCTGGATCAGAACCAAAACTCTCTGATGCTAAAACCTGCTGAGAGCATTCAGACCAGGTCACTGTCAAAAATGTAGGACGTTCAGTGGGATATCCGACTGACCCTTTATTTATTTATTTATTTGCTGGATTTCTACCCCGCCCTCCTAACCAAGGCTGGCTCAGGGTGGTTCTTTACAGTGGTTCTTCTGTTTCTGGAGTAAAATATTAATTTTGAATTAGCGTTGTACGTTAATTTGGCTTTCCTGCAGGGCTATTTTTGGGCAGGAACGCACAGGAACGGCGTTTCGGCTGGTTCCCACGTTGGCCACGCCCAGCAGGAACTCATTAGCATAATAGGCCACACCCAACGGCAGAACTCATTAGGATTGGCTACATTAGGGGTGTGTGGCCTAACATGCAAAGGAGTTCCTCCTACAAAAAAAGGCCCTGGGTTTTGACCACAAACAAGGTCAACAGAATAAGAAGCAAAAGGTGGGTGTGGCTCCATGACCACACTTCTGGTAACATGGGGGTGTGACCTCATATGCTAATGAGATGTGTGGTCAGGGGGTGTGGCCTAATATGCTAATGAGTTTCTGCTGTTGGGTGTGGCCTATTATGCTAATGAGTTCCTGTTGGGCTTTTTCTACAAAAAGAGCCCTGCTTTCCTGCATGTCCGAGAAGGTCTAAGAAATGACAATATCCAGACTGGGGTGGGGGGTGGGGAATCAAACACACATTTCAATGAGATGAAAAAGCATTATCTACAAGGAAGCAGGCATGAGCAGGGACTCCTTCAGTTCAGGAAACAGAGGAAGGTCATACGGTTTGTTTTACACACACACACACACACACACACACATACACCTCTTTTATGAGCTAGGACGATGTCTTAAAGCTCTCTTGCATGGGGGTAGCCATATTGCTTGACTGTCTAAATCTTGACCAAAAAATTCTGGGCATGCCAGTTGGTGTCATGACCCCCCCTGCCCCACACCAGCCCAGCGACTTGGACTCTGAGTCCTCAATGGAAGAGCCTGAGGAACCGAGGGACCAAGGCCACCGGCTGAGGAGGGCCATCACGACCGCGGCGGTCCTGCCATGGCAGAGGCACCAACGGACGATAAGCCAGAGGACACCCTGTCGGAATCTGCAAGTGAAACTTTGCTACCGCCCCCTGAGATAGCCTCCGCGCCTCCACTGCCCAGCTCTCGAACCCAGGCCCATAGCCCCCAGGGACTTGTATCTCTACAGGAATGGCAGCAACAGAAGGCCCGGGCTGAAAGCAGCCCAAAGACGGCAAAGTGCCATACTGCCAGGGCTATTTTTGGGCAGGAACGGACAGGAATGGAGTTCTGGCTGGCTCCCAAGTTGGCCACGCCCAGCAGGAACTCATTAGCATAATAGGCCACACCCAACAGCAGAAACTCATTAGGATTGGCAACATTAGGGGTGTGTGGCCTAACATGCAAAGGAGTTCCTGCTACCAAAAAAGCCCTAGGTTTGGACAACAAACAAGGTAAACAGAATAAGAAGCAAAAGGTGGGTGTGGCTGGATGACTATACTTCTGGTAACATGGGGGGTGCAGCCTAATATGCTAATGAGCTATGCTCTCATGGGCGTAGCTGGATATGCTAATGAGTTTCTGTTGTTGGGTGTGGCCTATTATGCTAATGAGTTCCTGCTGGGCTTTTTCTACAAAAAAAGCCCTGCATACTGGGAATGCCTAACTCTGTCTCACAGCCAGGCCCTGAGGAGGACACTTGGCTGCAGGATCCTGGCCACGGCACAGCCACAGGAGCTCAGCACCTGCCAGCAGGGCAGCTAAGCCTGGTTACTTCCCAGTGTTTCTAGGCTGAGGCTTGCGAAGGCTCCCTTGCTGGATCAACTGGTCCACCAGGTATAAGGCTGTGTCCCAGCTCCTGGCCTCCACCTCCAGTTCCTGTCCCTTGCCTTCCAGCTCATCGACGCTCCCAAATCATGCTCCCTTGACCTGAGGGGGCATTGCCCCACAGGACACTTGGTGTCCTTTTGGGCCACTAACTGGCCTATATCCTCAAGCTTTTACTTTGTTTTAAAAATCCAAGCCTCTAGTCCTTACGGATCCCAATATACAAGTCAAAGCATAAAACAAAGTACCCTGCACGGTCATTTAGTGTGAGACAAGCCATCCTTGCCATTAGCCAGTGGGGGGTATCAAAACAGAGACTTGCGCACATGACCAATCTTTGCTGTCATCCACAAAGGAAGCATAAGCAAATCCAGGCATGAACAAAGCATCAAGTTCTCCAAAGCTGATAGCTGCCAAGAGCAGACACCAGTGTAAGACTTGCTTCTTACAGAAGATACAAATCTGGCTAACCATTAATTAGGCAACTGGAGTATGGGAAATGGGGAAAAGAATGATATCTTTGGATTTGGATTTTAAGAAGGGCATAAACACTGGTAACATGGAGGTATTCTAGGTTAGACCCAGGTTACTACTCTAGGTTAGAACTCACCTAAAGTACTCTGTTCAGTTTTGGACACCTCAATTTAAGAGGGATATAGACAAGCTGGAATGTGTCCAGAGGAAGGCAACGAAGATGGCGAGAGGTCTGCAGACCAAGTCCTACGAGGAAAGGTTGAAGGAGCTGGGTATGTTTAGCCTGGAGAGGAGACGACTGAGAGGTGATATGATCACCATCTTCAAGCACTTGAAGGGCTGTCATACAGAGGATGATGCGGAGTTGTTTTCTGTTGCCCGAGAAGGTCAGACCAGAACCAACCAAATCAAAAGAGGTTTTAGCTAAAGATTAGGAAGAACTTCCTGACAGTTCCTCCTTTAGCGTGGTTCCTCAGTAGAACAGGCTTCCTGGGAGGTGGTGGGCTCTCCTTCTTTGGAGGTCTTTAAACAGAGGCTAGATGGCCATCTGACAGCAATGCTGATTCTGCGAGCTTAGGCAGATCACGAGAAGGGAGAGGCAGGAAGGGTAGCATCAGTGCTTAGTTATTGTGGCCCTTTCTTACACACCCTGGGAAATGCTGATCACCACTTTCGGGTCAGGAAGCAATTGTTCTCCAGGCCAGTTTGGCCAGGGGTCCTGGAGTTTTTTTGCCCTCTTCTGGGCATACAGCAGGGGTCACTTGGGTGTGTGTGTGGGGGAAGTATTTGTGAATTTTTTTGCATTGTGCTGGGGGTTGGTCTAGATGACCCTGGAGGTCCCTTCCAACGCTAGGATTCTATGATTCTATTTGGATCCCCCAATACTGTTTTGGGAGTTGGGTTTTGTTCCCCCCCCCCCAGGATTGCATAATTGAGTTACATTATTCCCTATGGAGACTTTTTTCAGGAGGGCTGGAGTGGCTGTTTTTCAACCCAATGATACTAAAATTGCAGGGGACCAAGGACTGCCCCCAAGTTTCAAGCTAACTGGACCAAGGGGTCCAATTCTATGGGCCCCTGAACAAGGTATTCCCAGCCATCCTACTTGTCCCCATTATTTCCTTAAAATGCTCGCCCTGAATACCGGATGCCGGCATTGCTGAGGATCCCGAGTATTATCTGGATACCTGAACATACCTGAAAAATACCTATGTATTTTTGAGTATATATGTAGCAGACATCCCTAATGACAACCCTCTTTTGAATTAGAAATCATCATTGCCTGTAAGAGCAAAGACTGCAGTCAGGATCCAGTTAGGAAGGCAGCAAAATGGGGGCACTTACGGACCTGGGGGGCTTCCTAGAAGGAGAGTTGGTTTTTATACCCTGCTCTTCACTACCCGAAGGAGTCTTGGAGAGGCTTACAATCACCTTCCCTTCCTCTCCCCTTGTGAGGCAGGTGGGACTGAGAGAGCTCTGAGAGAACCGGGACTGGCCCAAGGTCACCCAGCTGGCATCAAGAGGAGAAGGAGGAGTGGGGAGGCTGCCGCTCTTAACCACTACACCAAGCTGGCTCTCCTAGTGGGGGAACAGTGGTGAGGGAGAGGTAAAGGTAACAAAGGAAGAATCTAGGCCCCAGCTCCAGCTCCTGACGACTGAGCATGGTCTAGGAAGCACAGAGTGTGAACGGCAACCGAGAATCAGTTAAAGAAAAATTTTAAATTCCCGGGCGAAGACAAAAATGCGTGAGCTGGAGGCTAAAAAACTGTGAGCCAAGAATCTAGGCCCCAGCTTAGAGGGAACACTGCTGAGCATGGTCTAGGAAGCACAGAGTGTGAACGGCAACTGAGAATCAGTTAAAGAAAATTTTTTAAAAGAAAGAGATGACTTCTAGAATCCTGGTGGGAGTAGAGATGTGAAGGCCAGGAAAAAAACGGGAAAAATTCAGGGGAAAATCGTCTGTCCCCCCCCCCCCCACTTTTTTCCTACTCTTTTTTTGTTTTTTTCCGAAAAATTGGAAAAATTGAAAAAAGAAAAGAAAATAATTGATTATGATTAACATGATGAATAAAATATTTTAAGACAAGGTGTTCAAATATTTTCCAAATCATTTCTAATATATATATATATGGTATCAGATTGAGCTAATTTCTGTGCACTGAGGATAAGCAAGTCCTAGGTTACAAACTGAACTCTCCAATGCAAGAACAATATGCATTTCTTCCTTTAGCAGGTGCTATTGTCACGAGAAAAGAAAAAGGTTTCAGTTTTGTTTTTGTATGTGGGTGGGTATTCTGTTTGTAATAATTGTTTGGATACACTATATTTTTAATATGCTAGTTGTGATAATTTCATGCCAAATAAAAATTTCCATAGTCATATTTTATGTTCCTAAAGTAACAGAATGACTTTCGATCTAGAAAAGACAAAAGAAATGCTAATGTAGCATTTTTTTCAATTTTTCTGAAAATTTCCGTTTCCCCCCGGAAAAAACTGGGGAAAAAACGTTTTTTTTCCCGAGCTTCAAAATTTCTGGAAATTTTACATCTCTAGGTGGGAGCGATCTAGACCTATGTGAGGTTACCATCACGGGCCCCTGGTCTGTAAAGCTCTTCGCTCATGCCAGTCTTGCCAGCAACAAAACCAGGGTGCCCACGGACAAGCCCAAAGCTGCTGCACACTCTGGGAAGCCCCCCCCCACCCCAAAAAGTAAGCAAATACATATATGAGGGAATATTAGGATGTTTTTGGTAAAAAGAAAGTGGGAGCAATGCCTGCCAAGCAATCTGTGCGGTGACGCAATTCATACATTTCAGCACAGGGGGGTACTGAGGCAATCTCCTCCCTTCTCTCCCCCCCCCAACACTTCTTTGATCGCATCTTTAGGGTGGAAACTCCGTGGTAGTTCACGTCAATCAACTATTTCCCCCTAATCCAACAGCAACATTTTAAAAAAGGAGTCATGTGCTATTTATTACACCATATCTTGGGTTCCTTCCACTAGACTCTGTTTTTTATTTCCCACCACCAAAATTAGCAACTCTCCTCCACCTGCCAGAGGACTCTGCCTTTGCTGTCAACCAGCCAAATCAAAGAGCTGAGCTGAGCTGAGCTGAATTCCGCTCCTCAGTCATAAGACCACTTTGCTTTACGTTCATACACAGAGACAAACAAAGCCCTGCTGTCCTCCCTTGGTACGTCCCCACACATTGGTCCTTCCCCCCAGCCTTCTGTTTCACTTCATGCAAGTCTGACAGCCAGCAGTTTACTTCTTCTTCCCCCCCACCTCAGTATTTCAGTGCACAAATACTGAAATTTGCAGCCACAAGTTCTCTAGGGTCCTGGACAGTGTTCCCTCTAAGCTGAGTGAGTGCGAGCTAGCTCACAGTTTTTTTAGCCTCCGGCTCACACCTTTTCGTCTCAGCTCAGGAAGGAGGGCTCCAGAGCAAACTAATTTATGCAGCAGCCCAAATCGCTCGCTCACAACTTTAATGCCGGTCGCTCACAAAGTAGGATTTTTGCTCACAAGACTCCACAGCTTAGACAGAACATTGGTCGTGGATTGCCAGACCAGCACTGACACTTAGCAGGAGGCTGCAGGGGGCAGGGACCTTCCAGATCAGACTCATGCTCATGGCACGATGTCCCTTCTGTCAAAAGACGAAAGCAGAGGTCCATCAGTGGCTCTTAGCCACAAGGTATAGATAGGGGCTCTGGGGCAAGTGATGCTCTGTCATCTTGGTGCTTGGGGGGGGTCAACAGTGGGAGGGCTTCTAATGTCCTGGCCCCACTGGTGGACCTCCTGATGGCACCTGGTATTTCTGGCCACTGTGAGACACAGAGTGTTGGACTGGATGGGCCTTTGGCCTGATCCAACACTGGCGTCTCTTATGTTCTTATGTTATGTTCTTAAGTGACGTAATTGCATCAGCGCAATGCTTGAAGGTTAACTAACCTTAGAGTTTGGGGTGAATCCTAGAGCACTGCACTGACACAATGACGTCACTTCTGGTTCATACTGAAAGTGACGTTGTAGCCCTGGTGAGATGCTGAATCACAACCCTCCCCCTTCTCCCCCATCGCCATGTTCAGAGGAGTTCCCCCAGACAGACCTGGGAAATGACAACCCTACTATGGTCAAATACAACCCCCCAACCTCAATGGGTCTGTGGGAAACTTTGGAATTCTTGAGAAAGAGTAGGGGGCACCTCTACAAAATGGCCATTGCGAGGTGGGGCCAGTCTCAAAAGCGGGGGAGGGAGGGGAGATTATCTGTGCTTTGAGGAAAAGATGCAGTTTGGTTTCAGTTTCCAAAGACAGGAAGAGGCTGCCAAGCCCAAGGAGAAGTCTGTGGCCAAACTGAGTATGCACGGCTATAATGCATTTGCTTGGTATGAGCTCAGAGCTTCGCTGGTAGGGAGCAACCCAAAGTTTCCTGCTTTTCCCCTGTTCCATTTTTAATTTTGTTCCCAAAAAGAACGCATATTTTAAAGGAGAGGGAAAAAACATGTCCTTTAAAAACACAGAATTTTCTCTTTAAAATGGTAACAACAGGTGACAACAAACCAAGAAGCCCAGTTTTGAACAGTGAAACCAATTGGAGGATAAGGGTTAAACGCCGTCTCCCTTCCCTGCACAGCCCCAAGATACACTGAGGCTGCAATTTTCGTGTTACAGACAGATTGAAATGTGTGATCTTTAAGTGGGGATGGCCAAGGACTGAACACGGGTTCCTGTGCACGCCAGCCCTGCGGCTCTGCTTATGAACATATGAAGCGGCAGGGCTATTTTTGGGCAGGAACGCACAGGAACGGAGTTCCGGCTGGCTCCTGAGTTGGCCACGCCCAGCAGGAACTCATTAGCATAATAGGCCACACCCAACAGCAGACACTCATTAGGATTGGCTACATTAGGGGTGTGTGGCCTAACATGCAAAGGAGTTCCTGCTACAAAAAAAAGCCCTGGGTTTGGACAACAAACGAGGTAAACAGAAAAAGAAGGGAAAGGTGGGTGTGGCTGGATGACCACACTTCTGGTAACATGGGGGTGTGGCCTAATGTGCTAATAAGCGGGAGTTTCAGGGTGTGGCCTAATATGCTAATGGATTTGCTGTTGGGTGTGGCCTAATATGCTAATGGATTTGCTGTTGGGTGTGGCCTATTATGCTAATGAGTTCCTGCTGGGCTTTTTCTACAAAAAGAGCCCTGAGAAGCAGCTTTATTCTGAGTCAGACTGTTGACCCATCTGCTCAGCGATGTCTACGCTCACTACAAAAGCGTTCCAGGATCCCAGGCAGGAAAAGACATTTCCCTATGTCTGATCCCTGACTTTCACCTGCATGGCACGTGCTCTGCCACTGGACCACAGTCCCTCCCCCCAAAATAGCAGTGGGCACAAAACTTAAACAATCCACAACTTCCCCACTTTTGCCTTAACCCAGCTTACCTTCCAGAGGACAGAACCGCGTCACCTGCTCCGGCATAAGCTTCCCTTGCTTGTGCTGACAGTAAACCTCTGCGATCTCCTGCCGGCATTGCTTTGACTTGGCTCTGGACAAAGCCGATATCGCCTCCTTGCCTGAAATCTCGCATTTGGGTGGCTGCTCGTACCTAATTTCAGGTGAACTGTTCCCACTCTTTTTAAAGTGATGCTGCTTGGGAGCGCTGTGAATATCCTTGAAGCTGCTGCTGTTCTTTTGGGCCTGGTTACGGAACGGCAGCACTTCATTGGAGTTCTTTCCCAGGAGATAATTCTCCTTCACCTTCTCCTCCTGCTCCAGTTTTTTCCTCAAGTGTTCTTTCTGTTTGCTAAGGGGCTTTTTCACCAGCTCTGGTTGGCGCTTTTGCTTCTGTGTCCTGGGCACAAAGTTGCTATTATCGATATTTTCAAAGTCCTTCGGAACTGAATTTTCATTATTGCTGTCGGTTCTCATTTTCTCTTTGGGGCGGTGGGAGAAGTAACCGTCCTGTGGAAGAACAAAGGGAAAGGAACACCATTAAAAGCGGCTACAGTAACTTGATTATTTAAGCAATTTGGATGGAAACAGTAGGATAAAAAAGGGAGGAGGCGACCGAAAAGGAGGCAGAGTGCATGTAAGTTTATAAACCTGTGTATGATTACTTGGAAGTAAGCCCCACGGAATTCAACAGAATTCATATGAAATGAGAGTTTAGGCAGTTTTAATTATGTGTGCTGTATTAAGTCCCATCGACAGGGAGAAAAGGAGGATATAAATATTTTTAACAAATGAAATAAGTGTGCATTGGATTGCATTAGGTATATGAACAGAAGAGCCCAGCTGGATCGAATCAATGGCCCATCAAGTTCAGCCCCATTTTCCACAATGGCCAACCAGATGCCATAAGCCTCCCCATTGCTGACCCCCAACCACTGCCATACTGCCTCTCAACATGGTAGTCAGCATTTCGCCCTTGTTAAGTACGAGACTCGACACAGCTAGTGAACAGTGAATCAGCTTTATTTAACTAAGTCAGAAGAAATCAGAATGAGACAAAAACAGAGCAACAGGCTCTCTTTTAAACAGTCCGGGCTTAGGTAGCCACGCCCACATGCCAGTTAACAACCAATAACTATTTATAGATAAGGTCCAATCAGAGTGCTTCCCTCCAGAACACTGCGCAGCTCTGATTGGTCTATTTACAATCCTGGTTCAGACTCAAGCTTAACATAGTTTTCAATACACAACAGCCCTCATTGCCACGGATGGCTGTTAGCCTTCACACATTTGCGGAGGCCCCTTTTAAAGCCCACTACACCAGATCCTATGGCAGTAAGTCTCATAAAAAGCCCACTACACCAGATCCTATGGCAGTCAGCCTCATAAGGTAGCTACCTGGCTTTTTGTCTCTCCTGAATCTACCACCCATCACATTCCAAGTTCTCTTCTTTCAGAAACAGAGAAGAGGTTTACTCTGTCTACTTGGTCCATGTTGTGCTCTTGGTGCACTAAGTGAGGACTCAAAGCATATCTGCACCAAGCAACTATCAGGTTGGAACAGAAGCAGGACTGGAGTGAGGACGTGGAACATCATTGCTGCCCCTGCTCTCCAGTTTCGCTATTGCTCAGAACACAAGAGCAAAGAGCAAACTCCGCCTTAGAAGAGAGAATGGCATCTGGAGGGAGGAAAGAAGACTGGCAGGCTCTGTTTACCTTTTACAGGCTTTACCAGCAATCCTGGCTCTATACAGCCTCCCAAGAAGTCACTGGTACACCCTGTTAAACCAGCAACTCTCACCAGGCCCTGGCCTCTATTGAGATATATGTCAGAGTGATAGAGGTTGCAAGCAGTTACTATAGATCAGTTTGATCTGTTTGTCAGACCTAGCTGTCATGCTAGTAATCTTGTAATTACAGCCAGGTGTTTTCTAGCAGGTGTTGCTCTTTCAGGGCTTGTTAGAGCTAGTGATTACATCACCTTGTTAGAGATTGGCTGGGGTTTAGCATAATAGCTATCAGCTTAGTAAACTGGAGGGGGACTCAGTTCTCATAGACTAAGGCCCGACATGCTGTTCAATAGCCTGTAAATATCTCTGTATATATTCACCTTTATAACTATATAAACTCTCTGTGCACCTTCATAACTGGTCAGTCTCCCGCTTCTTATTTACAACGCCCAATAGCCTCTTGGGGCGCATCTGAAGAAAGGCTGTTTTAGCCATCTGCTGCAGTGGTCCTGAAGCCATCAGTAACAACCCCCCCCCCTTTTCTCTCTCTCATGGTCCTTGGTGATTCTTGGTGACCATCAGGTAACGTCCACATGGCTGCCTCAATGCTGAACCCCTGCAGGGACTCTCAGGGCCAAATGACACAATCACCAACAACTTGCTTTCACCACAGCCACCCAGCAGCTGCATGGAACTTAACTTATCCAAGCAGCACAGGGCCTGATCTGCATCAAGACCATGACACTGGGGAAAGAGGGGCTTCAGTCTTCCCCCGTGTCATTTACCTGAGCTGAAGTGGCCCCGGGGGCACTTCTTGCCCCATTACGAGGCTGCACATACAGTATTCAGTGCAAGGGCAGCCCCACAATGGGGCAGCCAATTTTGACTGTTATGACTGTCATCCAGTGGCGAGCTAGACTTGTTTTTAAGGCCAGAGATGTTTCAGAGATGGTTTGCCATTGCCTGCCTCTGCATCCCAACCCTGGCATTCCTTGGAGGTCACCCTTCCCAATACTAGCCAAGGCCAACCCTGCTTAGTTTCCGAGATCTTAACGCTAAAGAGCTAGACCTTCTGGCTGCCAGACAATCTTAGGATCTCATGGCTACCCTACACACAATGCCATACAGTAATTAATTAATTAATCAATCCGATGGCAGCTGAGCCTGCTTCGGTGGGGAGGGCGGGGTACAAATCGAATTAAATAAAGAAATCAATAGTTCTAGGACCATGATCTGCCAGCTGGTAAGGGGTGTGTGTGTCTCTGTGTGTGGAGTGGCCCTTACCAGTAACTGTCAGGACTCAGCAGGCAGTACAGGTAAAGAGCACCTTAGAACCAAACCACGTAGGGAACTTTGGTGGGGAGGGCGGGGTATAAATCAAATAAATAAATAAATAGCTAGCAGCTGCAGACTGACGCAGGACTATGTACAGGGTAAGAAGGTGTAATGATTCCTTGTTTTTGTGTGTGTGTGTGTCTCTTTAAAAGTTTGGTTGCATGTCCGCTTCTAACTGCTTCAACACAGAACTACTTGTCTACATCAACTGTCCACGTGTAACTGAAACTCCTGACTGACTCACATACTCATCCAACCAGATTCACTTCCAAAACTCCTCCCCCTCTCTGTCAACCACCAATCATACCACACTTGCCTCTCTCAACCACGCTAGTCTATCTACCACAGCCATGCAACCAAACTTTTAAAGAGACACACACAAACCCCCCCCCAAGGAATCATTACAGAAGGAGTTCCCATAACTGGAACACCCCCCCCCCCAGTTTTAAGCAAGAGTGAAAAAGGAATGTTTATTCAGTTTATCCCCCCCCCCCAGGGGCTTAAAGCAAGCTGGGGGAGAATTGTACTGTGGATCAGGGAAAGGACAAGGGGGACGAAATGAGCTCCTCTTTCCCCAGTGCAGCAGCTCAGATCTGCATCAGCCTCCAAGCGCCGTGCAACTGTACACGTGTGGTCTGGCCACCAGTCCGCGTCGTGGCTGCAGGGTGCTGCCCACTTTGGCTCCTGCCTCCTCTGCCTCCGCCCCACGGCTACCAGGAAGGGTGGTTCGCTTGTCCCTCATCCAACGGCAGTGGCTGGTTGTTTCACAGCAATCCCCTTGGACAGATGACGGCATGACTGCTCACTGCAGCGGCCCTCCAGTCGTCTTAAATCCGGCTGTGGGGAAAGTGGACAGAGAAGATCCGGCAGATTGAAATCCGGGATTAATTTCCATTTCACCTCCCGTTCTTATGTATCAACATCTGCTCATCACTTGCTATCAGCTGCCTTGCCCCAAACACTGTCAGTGTCTCTCAAAATCAGATGTTCCTAACACAGCTCACTGAACTAACTGTAACCACCCACTGAAAACAGAACCTTGCCTCCAGATTTCAGTTCACTTAAAAAAACATTAAAACTCTCAATGTTAAAGAAACAGCTCCTCAAAACCACTGTCCTGGGGCTAGACGTCTGCTTCCTCTATCGCATGATGAAGAAGAGTGTCCTAAGCTTGGGGCAGTGGCTTAAATGTTGTGTCTAGAGGCGGGAATCCCAAGGTTCAAATTCACGCTGAACCATAAAAGCTGACCGTGGCCGTATCCCACCCAAACCTTCGGCACAGAGTAGTCGAAGCATGATCCATCAGAACTATTGACTGTGTGTGAAGAAATGCATTTTTCCTACCTCAGCTGCCTCTTAAGAAATGGTAATAGGTCCAGCTAGACACAATAGGGAGGTCCAGTCTCCCCCCCCCCCAAGCAGGGAACAAAAATTTGGAGGAATTAAGTACTAGAGAGGTTTCAGGAAGGAAAATTCTAGAGACTCAGGAAAAGATCCAGCAGGAGAGATAAGGGGATGGTTGAGCTCCCCCCCCCCCAAGCAGGGAACAAAAATTTGGAGGAATTAAGTACTAGAGAGGTTTCAGGAAGGAAAATTCTAGAGACTCAGGAAAAGATCCAGCAGGAGAGATAAGGGGATGGTTGAGCTCCCCCCCCCCCAAGCAGGGAACAAAAATTTGGAGGAATTAAGTACTAGAGAGGTTTCAGGAAGGAAAATTCTAGAGACTCAGGAAAAGCTTTGCTGACCTGGCGTAACTTGGTCAGTTGGTGGTGGTGGTGGGGGAAAGGGACGATAAAACTCAGGGGAGCAAGGAGGTAGCTCTCTTTTGGTGCGGGGGTTCATCAGAGCAGACAGAACTCTCAGCTGAGGCCTGGAGGAGCTGACCATTGAGAGAAAAGCAACTCCAGGGGCTGGAAAAACCTTGGAGGGCGGGGCGGACTAAAGCCTGCAGGCTGGAGCAGGCCTGTTCTGCCACACCATGCAAGCGGCTCCTGCCGTTCTTCCCCAAATCTGCTGCCAGAGCTTAAGCAGGAGAGAGTGGGTATTGAACCTCAGATCTCCTGCATGGCCTACCATTGAACCGTGGCCCCTCCCAAAAATATGGAGCATATGCTCAGGGGTCATTTCCTGCAGGAGCGCACAGGAGCGGAGCTCCAGCAGTAAAGAGCCCAGGGGGCGGGCACATCCAACAAGCCCCACCCCCTGCTCCCAGCAGCCCTCAGTCAGAGCAAGAAGTGCCAGGTAAGCTGCAGAGCTCCCCCCTGGTCCAAAACAGTCCAGTGGCACCGTTAAGACCAAGTTTTATCCAGGTACAAGCTCTCCCTCCTCTGCGAGGACAGATCCGCACCTTCCCACCCCCCAATAGCTAGCAATCCAAAACAGTCCAGTGGAGCCTGAGTGGTGGGTGTTGCCTTCTGACACACTTCCGGCGATGTCAGGGGGTGTGGCATATGCAAATGAGTTATGCTAATGAGCTCCTGCACCTCTTTTGCTACAAAATGACCCCTGACATATGTGTGTGTGTGCGTGCCTCAGTCCATCCTGACTGGATGATGCTTCATCATCACAGATACAAGGTGGTCTTTTAATCATTCTCCTAAACATTTTATTTCCATTAGAGAGATGTTTACATCCCTCTTCATGAAGAAATGATCACGATCTCCTTTAATTTTCAAAACTAATTAACATCCCCTTGTGTCTTTGAAGTCTGAGGCAGTGG
>NW_015166487.1:151287-180931 GCF_001447785.1 Gekko japonicus | reverse complement strand
CATGACGGAGTGAGCTCCCATCTCTAGTTCCAGCTCCTGCCAACCTAGCAGTTCGAAAGCAAGAAATTGCAAGTAGATAAATAGGGACCACTTCGGTGGGAAGGTAACAGCATTCCGTGTGCCTTGGTGTTTAGTCATGCCGGCCCCATGACCACGGAAACGTCTTCGGACAGCGCTGGCTCTTCGGCTTTGAAACGGAGATGAGCACCGCAACCCTAGAGTCGGACTCGACTGGCTTTCGAGCAAGGGAACCATTACCTTTTAGGGATTCCTTCACTACAAAGAAAGAGGTCTCAGACCTTACCTAACAGAAAGTGGTCCTTCTATCACTGCCCTAAACATTTTATTCCTGTCAAAGAGATATCCTTTAAAGCCGTCGCAATAAAGAGGTGGGAAAAAAAAACAGAATTATTTTGATTAGATCCCTGCACAGACTGGGAGACAGCAGTACCAGAGTAATATTCACCTATCTGAAACTTCATTTCATTGTGCTTAAACTCCACCAAGAAAATGCCTGTGTTCAATGTTCCCTCTAAGGTGTGGAGTCTTGTGAGCAAAAATTCTACCTGGTGAGCTATCGGCATTAAAGTTGTGAGTGAGCGATTTGGCCACTGCATAAATTAGTTTGCTCTGGAGCCCTCCTTCCTGAGCTAAGACAAAAATGTGTGAGCCGGAGGCTAAAGAACTGTGAGCAAGCTCACACTAACTCAGCTTAGAGGGAACACTGCCTGTGTCAATGAAAAACCAACACAAATCAGAACAGGAGCTGAATGTTAAAATCTGCATTTAAATCTGCAAATGACACAATCAATCCATTGCATGAAATCAATTAAACACCAGTCACAGAAGTGTTTACATTGAACAGAGGAACACACTAGCCATGCTGCTGGGCTTGCCACAGCTCCTGGCTGCCCCCGAACACAGACCATGCTGCCGGGCCCAACTGGGCTCCCAAGGCCCCCACTGCACCTATGGCAACATTGCTGGGCCCTCTCAGGGTAGAGAAGAGCCTCTTCTTTTTCTTCCTTTGTATTAGGTGGGATTCAAGCCTCCCAATGTAATTTTTTGAATGATTTCAGATTTTCTACAAATCGGGCTTTGCAGATCTAGTTTATGTCAGTGTGGCCTCGATGTGTAGATAAGTATCCCGTTCTCTAGTTCCAGCTCCTGCCAACCTAGCAGTTCGAAAGCAAGAAATTGCAAGTAGATAAATAGGTACTACTTCAGTGGGAAGGTAGCAGCGTTCCGTGCGCCTTGGTGTTTAGTCAGCATGACCACGGAAATGGCTTCGGACAGCGCTGGCTCTTCGGCTTTGAAATGGAGATGAGCACCGCAACCCTAGAGTCGGATTCGACTGGCTTTCGAGCAGGGGAACCTTTACCTTTTACCTTATCCACAGATTAGGCCACACTTGACTATAAGATATGAAAAGAGGTACCACAAAAGGTATACAAGACACAAAACTCCCCATTTGTCTAGGTGCTAATCTTACAGCACAATTTTCAAGAGTCACACCCTTCCAAATCTACTGAACAAGCTGTCAATCCGTAAACGATGCAATATTTCTACACACCTCCCACAGTGAATCACTAACACAGAAGTGGGCTTGGACTGACACTGTATTGCTGCAGTGTCCTTTGCCCCCCCCTCTCCCCAAGGTGTCCCCAAAGGTTGTCTGGAAGTCTCTATCACTGTTTGATTAGAATAACAGAGTTGGAAGGGACCTCCAGGGTCATCTAGTCCAACCCCCTGCACAATGCAGGAAACAACCCCCCCCACACACACCCAGTGATCCCTTGCTCCATGCCGATGGCAAAAAATCTCCAGGATCCCCGGGCCAAACTGGCCTGGAGAAAAATTGCTTCCTGACCCCAAAGAGGCGATCCGCTTTTCCCTGGGTGTGTAAGAAAGGGCCACAAGAACTAAGCACTGAGGCAACCCTTCCTGCCCTCCCTCTCATGATCTGCCTAAGTTCACAGAATCAGCATTGCTGTCAGATGGCCATCTGGCCTCTGTTTGGAAACCTCCAAAGAAGGAGAGCCCACCACCTCCCGAGGAAGCCTGTTCCACTGAGGAACTGCTCTGTCAGGAAGTTCTTCCTAATGTTTAGTTGAAAACTCAATTTCAACCCGTTGGTTCTGGTCCGACCTTCTGGGGCAACAGAAAACAACTCTGCACCATCCTCTGTATGACAGCCCCTCAAGTACTTGAAGAGGGTTATCATATCACCTCTCAGTCGTCTCTTCGCCAGGCTAAACATACCCAGTTCCTTCAACCTTTCCTCATAGGGCTTGGTCTCCAGACCCCTCACCATTTTCATTGCCCTCCTCTAGACACGTTCCAGCTTGTTCTTTCTTAAATTGTGGTGCCCAAAACTGAACACAATACTCTATGTGAGATCTAACCAGAGCAGAGTAAAGTGATACCATCACTTCACATGATCTAGACACTATACCTCTGTTGATACAGCCCAAAATGGCATTTGCCTTTTTAGCTACAGAATCACAGTGCTGACTCATGTTCAGTGTATGGTCTACTAAGACCCCTAGATCCTTTTCACACATACTATTGCCAAGACAAATCTCCCCCATCCTATAATTATGCATTTCATTTTTCCTACCCAATTGCAGAACTTTACATTTATTCCTGTTGAAATTCATTTTATTTGTTTTAGCCCAGGTTCCACCCTGTCAAAATCATCCTGCATCCTGATTCTGTCTTCTACCGTATTTGCGACCCTTCCCAATTTAGTATCATCTGCAAATTTAATCAACATTCCATTCCTTCATTCAAATCCTTTATAAAGATGTTGAACAGAACAGGTCCCAGGACAGATCCCTGAGGCACAACGCTTATCACTCCTCTCCAAGAGGATGAGGAACCATTAACAAGCACCCTTTGGCTGCGATCTGTCCATCAGTTACAGATCCATCTAACAGTAAGAGGATCCAAACCACATTTTACCAACTTGTCAACAAGAATATTATATGGAACTTTATGAAAAGCCTTACTGAAATCAAGATCAATTATGCCTATAGCATTCCCCTGATCCAGCAAGGTAGTAACTTTTTCAAGAGAGAGAGAGACAGACAGACAGAGAGAGAAAGAGAGAGAGATTTTCCCAGACTGTTTTCATAACATTGTTACAGTGGGAAGGATATGTTGGGGAGGGGCTATCACTCAGTAGGAGCACCTCTGCTTGGCATGCACAAGGCCCTAGATTCAATAGCCAGCATCTCCAGTTAGAAAGGACCAGGCAGTAAGAGATTTGACCCTGACCTGGAAGGCTCAGGCTAACCCAATCTCACCAGATCTCAAAAGCTAAGCTGGGTCAGTCCTGGTCAGTATTTGGATGGGAGACCACCAAGGAAGTCCAAGGTTGCCACATTTGTTGTTGTTGTTCAGTCACACACTCGAGTCCGACTCTCCGCGACCCCATGGACCAGATCACGCCAGGCCTTCCTGTCTTCCGCCGTCCTCTGAAGTTGGCTCGATTTCATGTTCGTTGCATCGATGACACTGTCTAACCATCTCATCCTTTGCCGTCCCCGTCTTCTTTGACCTTCAATCTTTCCCAGCATCAGGGTCTTCTCCAGTGAGTGCTCCCTTCTCATTTGGTGGCCAAAGTATTTGAGCTTCAGTTTCATTATCTGGCCTTCCAGGGAACAGTCAGGGTTGATTTCTTTGAGGATTGACTGATTTGTTCTTCTTGCAGTCCAAGGGACTCTCAAGAGTCTTCTCCAGCACCATAGTTCAAAAGAATCTATTCTTCGGCGCTCGGCCTTCCTTATAGTCCAACTCTCGCAGCCATACATGACTACTGGGAATACCATTGCTTTGACCATGCGGACTTTTGTTGGCAGGGTGATGTCTCTACTTTTTATCATGCTGTTTAGGTTCGCCATCGCTTTCCTCCCAAGGAGCAGGCGTCTTTTAATTTCATGGCTGCAGTCACAGTCTGCGGTGATCTGGGATCCCAGGAACGTGAAGTCTGTCACTACTTCCACAGCTTCCCCTTCTATTTGCCAAGGAGTGATGGGGCCGGATGCCATGATCTTAGTTTTTTTGATGTTGAGCTTCAAGCCCACTTTTGCGCTCTCCTCTTTTACTCTGAGCAAGAGGCTCTTTAGATCCTTTTCACTTTCAGCCATTAGAGTGGTATCATCTGCATATCTGAGGTTGTTGATCTTTTCCCCAGCAATCTTAATTCCCGCTTGTGATTCATCCAGGCCAGCATTTCGCATGATGTACTCTGCATATATATTAAATAAGCAAGGTGACAGTATACATCCTTGTCGTACTCCTTTTCCTATGCTGAACCAATCAGTTGTTCCGTATCCGGTTCTAACTGTCGCTTCTTGGCCCTTATACAGGTTTCTCAAGAGACATGTGAGGTGGTCTGGTACTCCCATCTCTTTAAGGACCTGCCATAGTTTGTTGTGATCCACACAGTCAAAGGCTTTAGCATAGTCAATGAAGCAGAAGTAGATATTTTTCTGGTACTCTCTTGCTTTTTCCATAATCCAGCGAATGTTGGCAATTTGATCTCTAGTTCCTCTACCTCTTCGAAACCCAGCTTGTACTTCTGGTAGTTCTCTATCCACGTACTGTTGAAGCCTAGCTTGTAGGATCTTGAGCATGACCTTGCTAGCGTGTGATATGAGTGCAATTGTGCGATAGTTTGAACATTCCTTGGCATTGCCCTTCTTTGGGATTGGAATGTATACTGATCTTTTCCAATCCTGTGGCCACTGTTGCGTTTTCCAAATTTGCTGGCAAATGGAGTGCAGCACTTTAACAGCATCATCTTCTAAGACTTTGAATAGTTCAGCTGGAATACCATCACCTCCACTAGCTTTGTTGTTACTAATGCTTTCTAAGGCCCATTTAACTTCACATTCCAGGATGTCTGGCTCGAGGTCAGTGATTATACCGTCGTGGTTGTCAAGGACATCGAGGTCTTTCTTGTATAGTTCTTCTGTGTATTCTTGCCATCTTTTCCTAATCTCTTCTGCTTCTGTTAGGTCCCTACCGTTTTTGTCCTTTATCATGGCCAGCTTTGCATGGAACGCTCCCTTGATTTCTCCAATTTTCTTGAAGAGATCTCTAGTCCTTCCCATTGCAGGATTTCTTGAAGAGATCTCTAGTCCTTCCCATTCTATTGTTTCCCTCTATTACTTTGCATTGTTCATTCAGGAAGACCTCCTTATCTCTCCTTGCTGTTCTCTGGAAATCTGCATTCAGTTGGGTAAATCTTTCCTTTTCGCCTTTGCCGTTCGCTTTCCTTCTTTCCTCTGCTATTTGTAAAGCCTCATCAGACAGCCACTTTGCTTTCTTGCATTTCTTTTTCTTTGGGATGGTGGTGATTGCTGCCTCCTGTACGATGTCACGAACCTCTGTCCATAGTTCTTCAGGCACTCTATCTATCAAATCTAGACCCTTGAATCTATTCTTTACCTCTACTGTATATTCATCAGGGATGCGATCTAGGTCAAACCTGAATGGACTCGTGGTTTCCCCAATTTTCTTCAGTTTAAGTCTGAATTTTGCAATGAGTAGCTCATTATCTGAGCCACAGTCAGCTCCAGGTCTTGTTTTTACTGACTGGATAGAGCTTCTCCATCTCTGACTGCAAATTATATAGTCAATCTGATTTTGGTGTTGCCCATCTGGTGATGTCCATGTGTAGAGTCGCCTCTTAGGTTGTTGGAAAAGGGTGTTCGCTATGACCAGTGTGTTCTCTTGACAAAACTCTGTTAACCTTTGCCCTGCTTCATTTTGCTTTCCAAGGCCAAACTTGTCTCTTATTCTGGTTACCTTTTGACTTCCTACATAGAGGCAGGCAACAGCAAACGACCTCTGATTGGCTCTTCCCTGGAAAACCCTCTGAGGGGCTGTCCTCCGGGCTCAGACCTATGCCGTCCTGGCAGAACTAGCCTAGGGAAACCTGTGGAGACAACAGCGAGGATCCAGGCTGAGAGGGCGCAGCCTACCCCGGCTTGCAGCAGGACCCCACCCTGATCCTGCGGCCCGCACAACGGTGGCAAGTTACCTCTTGGGGCCCCACAGGGCCCGCCCCGATATCAAGGGCAAGGCAAGCCGCCGGAGGTCCAGAGGAATGAGCCGGTGGTGTGGGCAGCGGGAAGGCAGGAGACGGGCCGCACCAGGCTCCAAGTCCGGGAGAAACGTACCAAGAGGAGGGAGGAACGGAAGACAGGGCAGACAGTCCATCCCTTACTGGCACAAGCCTCGGATGCAGGAGGAAGATAACTAGAAAGAAGGCCTTGTATGCTGGGGCCTTGATACAATAAATGCCCGGCCATGTTTTAGGGTTGTTTTTTTTTAATCAAGTACCCTTCACTACTTAAAAGGAGGATGACCCTGAAGGTAAGACCTAAAAATGTTATACACAATAAGTCTTTTCTTACTGGACACAACTGAATTTGTATATAAATTTATGTGGACCCCTGGACTGTTGTTGTTGTTTGAATGACATACCTGGGGGGGGGGGGGGGGAAGCCCAGCCCTGCATTTCAGTAAATACACTATTTAAACAGCAGGCTTTTAACTGTCTTTTGCTGGCATGCTAATTACTTCTGTTTGTAAAAGAAAATTTTATTGCCTTTTGGTAATAAATGATTTCTTTTTGGCTTTGCTTTTCTCTCTCTGTCGATTTTACACCCACAGCCCTAAAGGGATAGGAAGGTGGGGACCAAGTTTCCTGAAATGCTGATTTGGAACATGCTTAGAAGCAAAAATGTAACAGATCCAAGTAATGTCAAAGTTTAGGATTTTGTGACGCTTGCTTCGGGGAGAAAATCAATATCAGTATATATTTCACCTCTTCTTTCATGTCAAACTCTTTCAGCTTTTTTCAAATCCTCTCACAAAAAGCTGTTTTGCATTTGAGAGTGGCTTTCTGCAGTTCAGTCACACACAAAAAAATGAACTTCATTGGAAGAAACAGTTTATATGCCATTACCCCTCCTTTGAAAACTAGCAGTTTTGGCAGGTCTGGACAAGAGCAAAGCCAAAAGACGCAGATGGGAGGAAAAAGAACAGATGTTAATGCAGTTTTGCTGTTTCCATATGCTTTTCTCTTTTCGTCATTTAAAAAAAATTAAATTGCAGTTTAATAACTGTTAGTTTCTGAAAACCGAGAGGCGGGGACAGTCACAGAAGAATTCAAAAGGGCTCAGGCTGTCAGGCCTATTTAGAAATATGAATGGCAGAAACAATACTTACAGCAACTGAACCTCAAAAGATGATGAACCCTGGCCACAGAATGAGAGCCTTTGGCTCAGATACATTAAATGACCTGAGGCAGCAGACCTGGTAAGGGCCACCATGTAAGGATCTCAGTTATCGGGGCCGGCCTTCCTCTACTGGAGGGACAATTCACGCATTATGAAATCCACCTATCCCACCTATCGACCTTTGATAGTTGTGCTCTGGAAGTTCCTCGGTGGGAACTTAAATCCCAGGTGGAAATGGGCCCAATTTGGATAAGGACTGTGGTGTGTGTTTTCCTTAACTGGAATGGACCAGGAAGTTGCTCTTTGGCCACTGGGAAACTTATATGAATTGATGACTAGGATAAGAATAGTGGTCCCAGCAGGGAAGCGCAAGTCCCTTCTCCCCTTCTGTCACAGTCCCCATCCAAATTGTGTCCCTGCCCACCTGACAACTGCATTCTCAGCATGGAACTCCAAGCTCACTGTTAAGTTGCTCGCTTAACAAAGTAGTCGGAGAGTGATTCAGCAAAGATTCAGCTTTATTCATCAACTCAAACACAACTCCAACACGGATCAACATCTGATAGCCAGAACAACCTTTACATTGCAGCTGTCCTGCTTTTAAACAATCCCGGCTAATGTAGCCACACCCACTGTACAAATACCAACCAATAAGGTTGTTCACATAAGGACCAATCACGGATGTTCCCGCTCAGGGAGCTTGCTAGAAGGTGATTGGTTAGGTGCTTCCTGGGCTAGTACACGATTGGATGGATTTGGATCCTAGCCCAGGACGAAGCTTTACATTACACTTCAATTAGATGTTTCACAACATATCATGCATTCAAGGCAGCTTTGAATACACTACGCTCACGTTTGTTCCAAAGTTCTCATGATGGGAATATGAACTTTGTGATGTGTGAATTAGCCCTGCAATGAGATTGCTAGCTAGAACTGTAAATACAGACCTAGGTGGACCAGGTAGTATAATTTCAACAGAGCATATTAGCCACATAAATTAAGAACAGGGAAATGATTAAAAGCTGGGCGTTAAACAGTAACTTTCAGATTCCTGGTGATACACAGGGGCTAGCAAAAGCATGACATGCAAAGGGTTTCAGGTTCAATTAGGTTCATTTCCAGTTCAAATATTTCTTCTCTCTCTCTCCCCCCCTCTCCATGATGGCCCAGTCATGTCTCCTCTGGAACAGGGCCCTCCATTCTAGATAGTGTGACTTGGGAATAGTGTCAACAGGTGCTGGCAGCCAGGATAGGGTTGCCAAGTCTATCTTCGCCGGGAGCGGGGAGTTTTCCCTTGTATGGCCGTGGCCCCGCCCCCAGCGTACCCGTGTCACTTCCGGGTGACTCGCACGTCGGGGTGGAGTTTCCCCTGGGGTCCGATCTGGTGCCGCCGGGGAACGGGCCTCTGGGGCGGGGTTTCCCCGCCCCCCGGGGGGACTTGGGATCCCTAAGCCAGGAGCTGGAACTGGAGGCCCGAAGCTAGAGAGGACACACAGGCTTGTGGCTTCCCGCAGAGTGAGAGCACCCCCCGGGGAGCTTTGCGGCTGGGTTCGCATTATGCCTGGCAGAGGTCTGGTGGTTATTCCAGGGGCCAGTGACTAGGTCTCCCTTGTGAGCTCTCCAGCAGGAGGGCCTCTGGCTTTGCTAGAACATTGGCGGCAGGCACCTCTGCAGGGCCTGTCCCTCCCTGGTCCTCCTTGAACTCTTCTCCTGAGGACCCTGGGTCACTGGGCGGGGCAGAGAAGGTCATGACAAGACCCTCAAAGACTCATGCCCATTGGTGGAAAATACTGAGCCAGAAGGATCGCTGGTCCGACTCACTGCAAATAGGGCGGATTTCCCCCCGCTTTGGAGGCCCGATTTCCGCCCCCACAGAATCGGGCCCTGGGGGAAACCCCACCCCCGCGTGCGCGCGCGCCACCCAGATGTGACATCATGATGCCAGGCACACTGGGGGTGGGGCCACAGCCATTTGAGGGGAAAACTCCGGGTGGCGCGTGCTTTGTGCGCGCACACACACACACACTCAAGACACCGGGCAGGAGCCCCCCACCACCAGGTAAAAAAGATTTGGCAACCCTAATTGCAACGCACCTGCCCTATGGACACTCTGTGCTATTTGCACAATCTCAGCTAATCAGCATATAACTTTGTTATTTCATTTGCTAAACCTGCTCCAGTGGGGATTCCAGACTCAAAGTAAACCTGCTTAATGTAGTTTAACATTCTTTCCATCTTTAAGAAGCAATCCTTTTTCAGACAATTGCAATTTTCTACAGCTTTTAGATAACTAGGAATTTTTATATATTTTCCACATATGGGAAAAATATACAAGGAATATGTTTTTTAAAAACCCTGTGTGTCTGTGAACCTACCTATTCTATAAGTTAAGATCACTGTCAAAATGTCGTCAATAAAATGTAATTAATTTGATACATTTTAATTAAATTATTTAGGAGCATAAGCACAGCTGTTTCTGATTCTATTGCCACTTTTAATAACGATATCTCTTTTCTGGATCTTTCACTAGGGAAAAACTTTTAATCTTTTCCCCAGCTCAAATCAAAGCTCTGAAAGCTTTCATATTTGCTGAGGCTTGATATATGGATCTCTTAATATTTTTAGTCTAAGAATCTCTCATCTTTTTTCCCTCTGATAGGGGGGGTCCCTTGCTTTGTTCAGACATCCTTTTTAAAATCCTTCTTCAAACAACTGGCCAGTGTTGGCTTTTTTTTTTTTTGGCAAGTATTATTTAATCCCTTTAATATTTACTGTCAAAATCTTAATTATAGCTTTCAAGAAAGAAAACACGATATTGACTTTAATTGCCTTCTAATTATCATCCTCAAATTTCTTCTGAATTTCCTTTTAGGCTAGGCTGTTTTTCTTTAGCTGATTATGTTTTTGAGGCACAGGATTAAGTTTAATATCTAGCAATTGTTCAGTCTCTGGCACCATCTTCACCTTCTAAAGAAATATAAATTATATTTTTACCCCAGTTTTCAGCCAAAGTTGGCTCCTGCCAGGAAAAAAACAACACACACATACAAAATGGCTCTGCTCCTGCAGAGTGCAGGGGGCTGGACTAGATGACCGGCAAGGTCCCTTCCAACTCTAACATTCTATGATTCCATGAAAATTGGCTATTAAAACTCAGGACAAAATATTCTGTGAGAAGGTGTTTCTCAGATTAGCATGACCCAGACAGGAGGGAGAGATACCTGGCTAGCTCCTGGACTTCCTTTGATGGCCACACTGATTTTATTTATTTATTGCGTTCATCTATACCCCACCTTTCTCTCCAAAGGGGACCCAAAGAAAAGAGGGAAAGAAAGAGAATGGAAGAAGGAGGGAAAGGAAAAGGAGAAAAGGATAGGAGAGAATGAAAGAAAGAGAGAAGGAAAGGAGGAAAAGAGGAAGGAAGGAAGGCGCTCCCACCCCCCATCAAGGCCCCCCCACCCCCGCGGATCCCTCACTTACCATGATCAAGGCCTTCCCCAGGCCGCAGCACTCTGGCGCGGGCCCGGGGAGCCAGCGGGGGGGGGCACTCTTCTGCCCTCTGATGGGCCGCAGCACTCCGACGCTGGCCTGGGGAGGTGGTGGGGGCCGCAGTGCGGGGAGCTGGGGGCGGGGCTTGCTGCCACCGCCATCTGTTCCAGCGCCTGGGCTCCCAGAGCGGCGCTCCAGCCCCAAAAGACCCCTGCATGTATCTATGACATATCCATGTCTCCACAGTGGAAACTATTGTGAAAGGAAGTTGTCTGAAGAACTAAGTCAAATTGAGGTGACAAAAGAAGAAAGTTCTAGGACTCCTGGGCAGATTGAAAACTAATGAGCATCTGGGCCCAGAAGACATATACCCAAGAGTTCTTAAGAAACTCAAACGGTAACCGGTTGATCTTTTAACCAGTGTCTTGCACTTGTTGCTACAATTGGCCTCAACTGAAAACAAAGAATCAGTACTGGGACCAGTTCATAATTTGGAACTGGGAATGAGCAGTGTAGTGGTCAAGTGTGCAGACTATAGCAAATTATTCAGGATGGTGAACACCAAGGCAGATTTTGATAAGCTACAGGGGGATCTCTCCAAACTGGGTCAGTGGGCAACAACATGGTAAATGAATTTCAGTGTAGGCAAGTTCAAGGTGATGTACATCAGAGCAAAAATAAAATCTTAACTTTCAATATATGCTAATGGGGTCTGAACTGGTGGAACTCACTGATGGCCTCCAGCATAAATGGCTTTATAAGGAAATTCGACAAATCCATCAGTGGCTTCTAGGCATGATGATGAACGGGAACCTCCACATCCAGAGGTGGTACCCTTTGAATCCCAGTGCTAGGAGGCAACATCAGAGCCTCTATGGCCTATGTATTAGCCCTCCCGGGCAACTGGGTGGCCTTTGTGTGAAACAGGAAGCTTCACTGGATGGACCACTAGTCTGATTCAGAAGGACTGCTTTTATATTTTTCCTCCCTCTTGCAGGCCCGTTTTTGCCCTTGTGATTTCTGTTTATCCATTACCTACAGAATATTATAATACTGTTCCTTCTCAACATTAGACATACACAAGTGCCATCAAATCACAACCCAATTACGATGACCTCAGAAAGGTCTTTCAATTCAAGCGAGAAGCAGAGGTGATTTCCCATTGCCTTCCTCTGCAGAACCTTCCTTGGTGGTCTTGCATCTAGGTTTTGACCCTACTTAGTTTCCGAAATCGGGCTGTACCATGCCATCTTCCCCCCGCCTCAATATTACACAGAAGCAAAAAAACCCACGAATTATCCAGTATATGTATTACCAGTTCATTAGTTAGATATCCAACTCCTACTCAACCAAGATACATAATTCATTAAGCCCATATCTAATTAGTTCATTTCCTCAGTTTCAATAAATGTATTAATTCTAATTCATTAAAGCCAATTAATTCAACAATTTAGTTCCAATAAATTCCCTGTCTTGATTTATTACGCCTAACCTGCTCATTACATCTGATTCAATATAAAATCAACAACATTCCTTTTAATTCTTCACAGTCTGAGTTCAAAGTGAACTAGACTTCCCCCAAATTCTTTTAAGTCCTGGTGTACAACCAGTGATAGTTACAACACATTTAGTAAATCTAGTTAATTAAGTTCAGTCAGGTCAGTAAGGCTAATTCAATACAGATCAATATAATTCCTTTCAGTTAACTACAAGATCACAACTGATTCAGTGTGGTAGCGGCAGGGCTCTTTTGGTAGAAAAAGCTCAGCACGAACTCATTAGCATAATAGGCCACACCCTGACAGCACAGCTCATTGGCATATTAGGCCACACCCCCATGCCTTCCCTTGGCTTGCCCGGGTGCCCTGTGGCTGCGGAGGGCCCAGGCAGGCCCCCCCCTTGAAGTTTAAACTGCCTTCCCTTGGCTTGCCCAGGCTCCCTGCTCCTGGTCCTTCCAGGGCCCCTCCTGACCTGCCCACCTTGGAGTCACCGGGGGTGTGTGTCGATCTCCAGGCCTTCCCTCTGTAGCCGCGCATGCAAAGGATTTGGCTGTAGTGGGCGTGGCCAACTCTGAAGCCAGCCGGAACTCCGTTCCTGTGCGTTCCTGCCCCAAAATAGCCCTGGGTAGCGGCATCTGTTAAGTCTTTTTTCACCATCTTTTTCACCTCTTAACGCAGCTCACCCTCCCCTACTTATACCTCATTCTTGACTGGCCAAACTGATCCAGACAGGTTGGAGAGACAGGAGAGAGAGTGGCAGGGGGGTTTCTCTCATCTCTGTTCCACCCAAATGGTTCTTCTTTCTGACTCCCCAAATGCACATAACCAAATCACAGTGATGCCACCCCAAATAACTAAGGCTACCACATTCTGTCCAAACCAGAATCTTAAGTCCAGCACTTGAAATAAGTTCCCAATTCTGGTTTCGGTTTTTCTGGGGGGAGTATTAAAAGACGCCTGCTCCTTGGGAGGAAAGCGATGGCGAACCTCAACAGCATGATAAAAAGTAGAGACATCACCCTGCCAACAAAAGTACGCATGGTCAAAGCAATGGTATTCCCAGTAGTCATGTATGGCTGCGAGAGTTGGACTATAAGGAAGGCCGAGCACCGAAGAACAGATTCTTTTGAACTATGGTGCTGGAGAAGACTCTTGAGAGTCCCTTGGACTGCAAGGAGATCACATCAGTCAATCCTAAAAGAAATCCACCCTGACTGTTCCCTGGAAGGCCAGATAATGAAACTGAAGCTCAAAGACTTCGGCCACCAAATGAGAAGGGAGCACTCCCTGGAGAAGACCCTGATGCTGGGAAAGATTGAAGGTCAAAGAAGACGGGGACGGCAAAGGGTGAGATGCTTAGACAGTGTCAAAGATGCAACGAACATGAAATTGAGCAAACTTCAGAGGACGGCGGAAGCCAGGAAGGCCTGGCGTGATCTGGTCCATGGGGTCGCGAAGAGTCGGACTCGACTGTGCGACTGAACAACAACAACATTTTTTGCATTTCTCTGTGCGTGAGTGTGTGTGTGTGTCCATGCCTGGAAATCATGGCAACTTCTGGGGACTCCTACTGGGGCACGGAGGAGATTCAGTGAAGTGGCTTGATAGCCTGTCTCTGGCCTCCCAGCCATGGTATTCTCTGGAGGTCTCCCATCCAAATATACTTGCCTGGGTCGGCCCTGCTTAGCTGTTGAAATCTGCTGAGACGGGGCTTGCCTGGGCTATCCAGGTCAGGGCCTGATTCTGGTTTGTTGAAGGGAAAACACTTACTAAAGAGGGGTGGTTTGAACCTATAGTGAACTATGATTTGCACTAAAGAGGAAAACTGAATGAGAAATAGGGAAGAGGACAAACCACAAGAGCCTTTTGCTTGTTTGCACTTTTCAATCATCTTGGGTCCAAACAAGCGCAAGGTTATGAACGGGATCTTTGCCAACTGTCCTTCAGCCCCTAAAGAGCTGCTGAGAAACAGAATGCAACAAAAAGCAGCATAGTGGGAAACTGGAATCACTGGAAACTGACATTGGCCTTTTCCATGTGGGTTATCCCAATGCTTTTGGGAAGTGTTTTTTCCCATTTCCCCACTGCATTGTGATGCATTTGTGCACCTCCAGGTGTTTCCCAAGCTTTTTTCCAATCATTCTCAAACCTGCTTTGCTCTGACGTCTTGGTAAAGATCACAGTAAAGCTTGGATGGCTGCTGTGTAAGCGAGAAAATTTGGATTTGCCAGCCCACATGGCAGCCATTTTCCACCCACCCCACCAGGGAGCTTGTTTTTTTAAAAAAAACAACAACAACACACCAATAGGCAGTAGAATACATAATATCAATATACAGCGTTGTAACAATAGATGAAGCATGTTCTCTGAATGCCCAGCTTTCATTTTTTAAAAGTAAGTCTCTAGCCCCTCCCTTTGCAGAGATTGGGGGGGGGCAATCTCTTCATAAGGGAAGCAACGAGGCACACACTTTTTTAAAAAGGAAAACTGGGAATGCAGAGTAGCTGCTACACTTATTGTTACAACCAGGGCTTTTTTGGTAGAAAAAGCCCAGCAGGAACTCATTAGCATAATAGGCCACACCCAACAGCAGAAACTCATTAGCATATTAGGCCCCACCCTGACAGCACAGCTCATTGGCATATTAGGCCGCACCCCCATGTTACCAGAAGTGTGGTCATCCAGCCACACTCACCTTTTGCCCAAAAATAGCCCTGGTTACAACAGTATATTGGTATAATGATATTCTAGTGCTGATTTTAAAAAAAATGCAAATGGCCTAGTGGCCCTGGGGTGTGTGTGTGGCCCCTGCTGGGGGAGGAGGGCAGGGAGACCTGCCGTGTGGAAACCCTCCTCCTCCTCCTGTTCTCTATCTGCAGCCACATCTCCAAGGGAGAATCCACCGAACCCCACCCCCATGCGGAAGCCACTTTTGTGTGATTTCCTGCACACATTTAAACACACATCTGAAATCTGATTTCTGTAAATTCCCCCTTCCTTTCCCATCGCAGCCCTCCTCACCTCATCTCACTCTGGCCCCAAGGATCCTCCAGGCCCCCAAGAGCAACTGGGGAGGGAGCACCACTGACCAGAGATCCCAGCAGGAAGGGGAACTGGTAAAGATTTCTGCTTGAAATGCTGCTCCACTTTCACATCTTTGGAGCCAAAACCAGGGAAAAGAATTTGCAGCAGAAAAGCATCAGGATGGAACTAGTTTAAAATGCATATGATATGCCTGGCGATTCCATATTAATGGTACATTTGCCTCATTTTAAGAGTTTCCCTGGTTTGGGTTTTTGTTAATCAGGGGTGGTTAACGGTATAGATGTGCGTATGAGATGACTTCCTTCCAATGCTTTACCCGACTGCTAGACACATTTCTAACTCCTCACCTTCTCATGCAATTACTTTACGTTGGCCCTCTCTTCCAATCAGGGCTGTCAGACAGTAATTTGCCCTTTATCTAAACTCAGCCTGGGGGCTCTTCCCAAATTGGGACTGCCAACGCTATCTATATTGCTGAATTCTTTGTGGGGTTTTTTTTTTGCCTCGTGTCTCTTTTCATTAAGGCCTGTCTACAGCACGGTAAGTTGGCTATGGTTTTAGAAACAGCCGGGCTAAAAATAATCGGGTGGCAGGCCTCAAGGAGAGTTTAATGTGAAAGCTAAATTTGCTGCTGAACAGGCGCCCTGATTTTAGGCATCGGCTAAGAGATTTATTCAACAAAAGGTCAGCAAGATGGACACATCGGTTTTAGGTTCTTCTAATTAAACAAAAAGAGCACGACCCGGCCATGTTACTTATTAGCATTTTTTTAAAGTTATCTGTCCTCATTTCAGGAGAACAGGAAGTATAAATGTTCTTTGCAGAATAATTCCTCAAGCGTGCAGGCTATTTATTACCAACAAAACAGCACTGGTCCAAAGTCATCTAATGAGCTCCATGGCTGAGTAGGGATTTGAACCCAGGTCTTTCAAGCCCTAGTCCAATTGAAACCACTACACCACACTAGCTCTATGCTGCAATGCTAGAACCTCTCCCATCCCCTGCCTGCCTTGCTGGGGAAGAACACATTGGTCAAATGACCCCAATATGGCCAATATAAAGACATCAGTTCCTTTAAAATCTTTACATGCTGTTCTTCCAAAGCAGCGCAAAGTGGTTTGCATAAACAAAAATAATCAATACATCAATTTAATACAATCAAAAGAATTCAAAATAATCTATCTATCTATATCTAATATAAGACTCAGTATCACAAAAATAGCCATAACCCCCCAGCCAGATGTCTGCTGGAAAGGAAACCTGACCGACTATTCTATAAGATTAGATGCATAATGTTGAACACCTTTTACCACTGACAGATTTGAATCCACATCTCTGCTTCTTACACCATCTGTACAGCAATTTATCCAATTAAACTGAGCAAACATTTTAATACACTGAAATTAAATGGTCTGATTTGTTGGTGGACTTCTTTAAATCACTTTGAGTTCATGTACTTGCAAAAACTGTGGCTGGCTCAGATGGTTTGACTGGGAGACTCAAAGCACCTCCTCTTGTTTATTTGCACATACTCAAAGCCCATGCGGCCTTTCGATGTGATTTAAAAACAGCTTAAAACAAAACCTTCTCCAATCAACAGGTAGGTCAAGTCAGCAAAAAGCAGTAGACCTCCAGCCCCAGATCTGAAAGCGGAAAGCAAAGGCCACTCAAAGACAGAGCAGAACACCAACGATTCTGCCAGTTTCCTAAAAAGAAGGATTTTTTTTGGGGGGGGGGTGTTCCCCTGAGCTGGGTCAGTTCCCATACTGGCTCTTCTCCCAGCAGATGTCAAGACTGAGTCCACTGATGGTTCTCTCTGGGCTACAGAATCACAGGGCCTACCTACTGCAAGTGGAAACCAACCTTGTATACCAGAAAATGGTGTCTAGGGCTGCCAGATCCCCCGGGGGAGGGCGGGAGTTTGCCCACCTTCAGGCCCCCAGATCCACTGGCCTGGATTTGGCTGGTAGGGGGAACCCTGCCCCCAAAGTGCCCAGTGCATGGCAATGCGCCTAGTGCAATGATGTCACCCAGGAGTAACATCATTGCACAGGGCACGTTGCAGAGGGGAGCGGGAAGGTCAATCATTTAAGGAAAAACCATAGAGTTTGGTAGAGTGTCCCCTGCGATGTGCTGTGCGCGATGATGTCACTTCCGGGTGACGTCATCGTGGCGTGCACAATGAAGAGATCCCAGAGAGGGACTGGGACCCCTCCCCACCAGCATGACGGTAAGACCTGGCAGCCCTGATGGTGCCCAAAGCAGGACTTCACTGGCAGATCTGAAAGCCTGCCGGGGGTGTGTGTGCGTGTCACATGAAGACCACCTGAGCTCCAAACGCAAAAAGGTTGAGTGTAGAAATGCTTTGTCTCCTGGGAGGTTGGCAATGAGCAGGGCTTCACTGTGTGTTAATCAGTTTTCCCCCTCTGAGCTAAGAACGAGGAAGGAGGGGGGGGAGGAAATTAGCTCACGGTCTTCCAGACACATCTCTGAAGATATGCTAATGATTAGCTCACGGTCTTCCAGACACATCTCTAATAGATCCAGCAGGAGAGACAATGGGATGGGCCAGTTCACCCCTGCTTCTCAAAGCAGGGAATAGAGATGGAGGTATTAATTGCTGAACAGGTTACAGGAAGGAACTTCCTGGAGGCAACAGGGAAAGATGCCGTGACCTGGGCTGACCGGGGTCAAGGGGGAGGGGAAACAGAGGGGATAAAATCTTTGGGCAACAGTAAATAGCACTCTTTCTTTGGGATGTTGCTTTCCTGAGAGGACACACAGAGACTCTCCGCTGAGCAGGTGGCCGGCGGGCCTGAAGGATGCTGAGAGGTGATGGGAAACTTTGTAGAGACTTGTAACTAGCTAAGCTAAAGAGCCTGTCCTAGATTTTACCATCAGCTAGGGCATGTATAGAGAAGGGAGAGAGGGTGTGCATTTTCACCAATTTCTTTTGACTGGCTTATTCAAATGCGGCGCTGTGCTAAAAGTGTGCTTGTAGACATTTTCTTTTTAATAAATACTTTAAACTGTTGATGCTGGGAGTGGGTCTCTGTACCACACACCCCTCCACCATTTTGGAACGCTATTTTAAAAGGGGGTCCAGGGGGGCTGACAGGCGATTATCTCTCTAAGGACGCCCAAAACACTAAACTGTCCCTGTGTTAGCCGGTTCTCCATACCACATAGACCTTCACTGTTTTAGGCATGCTATTTCAAAAGGGGCTCCAGGGGGTTGGCAAGTTGCTATTCCTCCAAGGGCACCCAAGGCAGTAAACTGTTCCTGTGGTTGCCAGGCACTGGGCAGTGGAAGACACAGAGGCAAGGCCTCAGAGCTTAGAAGGGGAGCTGAGTGTCCTGATCCTCCCAGTGGGGAATCCCTAAATTGATCAGGTGGTGGTAGTAGCTACTCGAGAGCAACACTCCCTCTAAGCTGTGGAGTCCTGTGAGCAAAAATTCTACTTTGTGAGCTCCTGGCATTAAGGTTGTGAGCGAGTGATTTGGCTGCTGCATAAATTAGTTTGCTCAGGAGCCCTCCTTCCTGAGCTAGGACAAAAATGTGTGAGCCGGAGGCTAAAGAACTGTGAGCTAGCTCACACTAACTCAGCTTAGAGGGGATACTGCTCGAGAGTAAAAGGAAAGTCCCTACAGAGAGTTGGGAACTCCTAGGAGGGTAGGGCAGGCCACAGGTCTCATAGACAGAAAAGTGGGAGAATTATCCCCAAACTAACCCCAAGGCCTTCCATAAGTGCATAACCTTGCAGGCCAAGCTCTCCTCCTGTCCCCACCCTTATTCGTGAGTCCTAATTGCTTGGGGAGAGCAGGGCGGAAGAAAGGTGGGCTTTTCATCTTCACTCAGTGTTTTTCCCTCCCATCTCCTCTGCTTCCCCCCCTCCCCCTTCTGTCCTTGCCTTGATGCCACAGGCTAAAGCCAATTCATAAAGACGCTGGCAGAGAAATGTTTGCTCAAGAGGACGCTGGCTGGAATACCAATGTAATCAAGCTGCAGCATTTCATGGTGAGGAGGGGGGGGGGAACAATTCTGTCAGGAAGGAAACGAACAGCCAGAGATCAACTTCCTTGGCAGGGACCACATTGCCGAGCATGGCTATCTCCACAATCAGCACTTGTGATAATAAAGCTTCCTCACAGGGGGAAAACAACAACAACAACGACAATACACACACACACACACAAGCCGTAGGTTGCCATTATTTATAAAAGCCACTCCTGCCTTATTGTCAGCAGGTCTGAAATTGCTGGCCTTTATTATTCAGCATTAGCATCAAATTATAATGTTTCTCAAACAGACTGGAACAAATCTGATCTTACCAGCTTCCCTGGAGTAAATATGGTTGGAGGGAGGGGATGAACTCAAAAGCTCTCTCGCTCCTCTTAAAAACAACAACAAAAGGAAGGACAAATTAATAAGGCTCGTTTCTGGTCTTTTAAATGTGGCATGTTTTCGTTTTAAAACTTATGCCGAGAAATGGCATTAGGATCCATCAGCTTCGTCAATTTCACAGGGATACTCTGAAGTAATTGTGTTTATTTTGATGGGTGATCTGTGGTAAAAGCAGCTCGGAGGACTCTTAATGGGCACACACAAGCCCCTCACTGGCTGCCATGGCAAACCCGCAAAAGAAAGCAGAGAGCATCCAGGGGAGCCTGCCGTGGAATACGAAGATGCCAGAATCATCTTACAATCCTCAAAAGTTCACAGATAATGGACGTGCTGATAATTTCCTCACCCTTATTATCGTTCCTGACTTTCTGACCCAGTAAAAAGAAAAAGCACACGGCTGCCAGGAAGACAAAGGTTTTGTGGCAGTTGTACAGAAGCTACTGGAAAAGGGAACAGCGTCTATTTTTTTCTAGGTTTCATGTGTGTGGGGGGGTGAGAACCTCTCACTACCAATGTTCCCTCTAAGCTGAGTTAGTGTGAGCCAGCTCACAGTTTTTTAGCCTCCGGCTCACGCATTTTTGTCTTAGCTCAGGAAGGAGGGCTCCAGAGCAAACTAATTTATGCAGTAGCCAAATCGCTGGCTCACAACTTTAATGCCAGTAGCTCACCAAGTAGAATTTTTGCTGACAAGACTCCACAGCTTAGAGGGAACCTACCTTCCTTTTCTAAAAAAGGCTCCAATGAGGTTGGCTAACCCTGGGCTCACACACACACAGTCCTATTCTGACAGAAGGTTTTCGAGGTACAGTTTCGAAGGACAATTTCAATTTTCTCATCTCTATTTGTTCTGATCCCAAAACACTATTATAATTTCATTCCTCCCTTGTATGATTCAAGTTTGTGCTTTAGTTCTTTACCATAGTCTGGTCTGCTATTGGGCAGGGGATTGGACTAGATCAGGGGTGTCGAACTCATTTGTTATGAAGGCCAAATCTGACATAAATGAGACCTTGTTGGGCCAGACCATGTGTGTCATAAAATGTAATGCCAGGTAGCGGAGATATAAACTTCATAAAGGACACAAACACAAAGATATTTTTTTTAACTTAAAATAAAAACATGCTTAAAACATTAGCTCTGTAAGCTACAAACCTACTTTTGATTGATTGACATTCACCACAGAAATCTCATGCTCAGAGTTCTGAGTCTAGGACCCAGGTTAAAACAGGAAATGACTGAATGATTGAGATTCTAGCAAAGCAAGCTATGATGCAGCAGCATAAGCAGAACGGTAAGCAGGAGATGGCCAGTTCCACTGCGAGCCTGAGTGAAGCCCTCCGGGGGCCTAATCCGGCCCCTGGGCCGCATGTTTGACACTCCTGGACTAGATGGTCTGTATGGCCCCTTCCAACTCTGTGATTCTATTATTCTGTTCTATGATTTTCTGTTTCTGTGCGCTGTATTTCCCCCCATAAAATGACTGCACACTTCAATGTTATTTGCGCATCAATATTTGTACATCGTTATACATTATCTGTAGTCTAAAACAAGTCTAGCTTGCTGCCTAGTGGTGCATAATGCTAAAACAACTAGTTCTGGCTGCCAGACAAACTTTGGATCTCCTGGCTATACTACTACACATATTACCATATGATAATTATTTATTGTCTATAGTCTGTATATATAAATGACAGGTCTCAGACTCCTGCAACAATCAGTTCCCAACAGCTTTTGTTCAAAGAAGTAAAGTTTATTGAGAATATGAGAGTATGCAGATATCTTAACCATTTCATGTTAGAACTGAATGAGAGCGCACAAAGGAAACAGTTATACATCATTCAAGGAGACCCCCTGATGGACCAGGGCCAATCAGGGGCCAGGTAGGAGCCCGCCAAAGTAACGGGCTTCAGTTCCCAGGAGAAACACTACACCAGGCACTGAAGGTCAAGCTGAGATAACAGAAACACTGAAGACACAGCAGAATAGAAACTTAACATTCCAGAGGTGCCCCACTCCCATGGCAGCCAGGACTAAAAGACAGAGGCCTAGCTGACAACTGGCATCATATGTATAAATATTGTGTAATATTGGAGGATTCTCCAAATGGCTCTACAAAACCAAATGCAAAATCTCAGAGGCCTTCTTCACTGCTCAGCTGATTGGTGGCCAGGTCGAGGAGACGTTCACTGCTCAGCTCGGAAAACCTGGACTGCCACTGCTTTGTTCCGTGGTGGCTGAGGGAGGACCAAGGATCAATGGCTGCCCCACTGGTATGGGAGGGTCTGCCCTTCCACTGGGGCCAGGCAGACCCAGTCGGGTTGATTTCATAAGGAAAGAGAAAGGCAGACAAGGTGTCAGCAAGCGGCCAAGTGTTTTATTTCTACTTTCGCTTTCATGCGCATACCTTTCCTTGCGCTTAATTGCTTTGCCACAGCAACACGTATCTTTCAAGGCCGCAGGAGGAGAGCTGCTGTAGAGGTTGCTTGGGTTATCCCTCGGATGAGTCGTGGGAAGTTTTACCTGTTATGCTTATTAGTACCGTTAGTTCTCAGGCCTAATGCCGCGCGCGGGAACTCCCGCAATTGGGTCTTGCTGATTTGAACCATATCCTGACATGCTCTATGGTTCCAAGTCATTCCTAACAGAGTTCCTGTCAATGCACCTTTAGCTTCAATAAAAGTAAAACCTTTCTATAAGTGTGTACTTCGTTGTTGCTGTGGGGACCTGACGCAAGGATGTTAAGACTGCCCTTTCTCCAAACTGCAAGGAAGCAGGACGAGGGTGGCACGAAAGCATGCTTCCATCTACCAACTGAGGCCTACCGGAGGGGTGGGGAGCAGCCTGCATATAGAGACATTCAAAGCGGGATATCCGACCCCCTGCACCCTGAAGCAACACAAACATCATTCCCTCACACATGTGAACCAGGCCACAGAACCTAGCAACCACTTTCCACGCCCACGTTCACTTCTGCGCTCAGAACCACTGTAGTTTCTGCACTGTGATGCGGCTGTGAGGAGGACCCACTGGAGGACCCACTCACTTTCACCTCAACCACTGTCGCCAAGATGACTCGTGAAGCTTTGGCTCCGGAACGCCCCTGAAGGCAGCCTTAGTTTCCTGAAATGGAAATGTGGCAAATATCTTCCCACCCTGCAAATAATTGCTTCCTGAACCACGTACTCCAGAGAGTCTTGCTCAATTTCGCCTCCAGCCTCCTGCAAAGATTAGCTGAGCTGCTTTGATATCTATATTATTGCCACCTGGGAATCCTGACAGTCACATGTTGATCACTTTGATACCCAGATTAACACATTTATATTGAGAAGCAGCGCTAAGGAACCAATTGTTCTCTGGCATTTTTAAATCAATGAGAATTTCCCTTTCATGCACTTGCAAACAGACACATTCCAAGGATTAGGGAGAGGACTGCCTACAGAAAATGGACTTGCAAAAAAAGGGGGGGGAATGTGTGAGTATGGAGATGAGGGTGATGTACTAGTCTCTCAGAACAAGGCGTTGAGCTCTGAGTTCAAGCAAAAAGGGAACCAGGTTACTGACTACTGCTCTGGCATACATTGCTTTGCCACACTCCACAAAGAGGATGTCACATCTTGCCAAGCGTATCAGACCATTCCGTTGCAAGGTGTACAGACAGGGCTATTTTGGGGCAGGAACGCACATGAATGGAGTTCCGACTGGCTCCAAAGTTGGCCACGCCCAGCAGGAACTCATTAGCATAATAGGCCACACCCAACAGCAGAAACCCATTCGGATTGGCTACAATTAGGGGTGTGTGGCCTAACATGCAAAAAGCCCTGGGTTTTGACAACAAACAAGGTAAAGAGAATAAGAAGCAAAAGGTGGGTGTGGCTGGATGACCACACTTCTTGTAACATGGGGGTGTGGCCTAATATGCAAATGAGCTGTGCTGTCAGGGGTGTGGCCTAATATGCTAATGAGTTCCTGCTGTTGGGTATGGCCTATTATGCTAATAAGTTCCTGCTGGGCTTTTTCTACAAAAAAAAGCCCTGTGTACAGACAAAGGTTTTGGGTGGCCCTAAGAGAAGCAGCAGTGTTACGAAGTGCTGGCACACACACGCCAACAGTTGCCCTAGGAGCAGCAGGTGCTTAGGAAGGGGATATGATGGGAGAGGAACGACCTTCATGGCCTCTTCGAGGGTGTCTCAGGGCTGCCGGTTGGCCATGGCCTTAAAAGTCCACCTCGGAAACGCAGCTCAGAAAGGACCCTACTTGAACAAGCTGCTTTGCGCCTCTATTTTGGGATGGGTGGTTAGCGGGGATAGGGACTTTCTCATCAACAAAACAGAATCAATCCGGCTGACAACCGTTACTGAAAATAATTGTTTGCCTCTCGACCTCCCAAATAAAAGAATCCGATTTCAAGCAAACGCTGCACAAATCGGAAGGGAGCACCACTTCATCACCCACAGCCTATTTTAATTGTTAATACAGAGCGGCTGTTTTTAATTGCCAGCTGTGACATTTCCAATGCACAGGAAGGAATGAAATCCTTTTGTCGTGCGCCAGATAGGCTCCTATTCTGTTGCCTCTGTACCTCATGGCCTTCCGCATTTGCAGAGCCGAATTGTGCCCGTTTAAAACAAGCAAACAAACCCAAACCTACAGTACTCCAGCATCAATATATGGGTACCACCTGCTTAATTTTCCCCTGAAGATTTTGAGTCGGGAACAATTACATTAGATTTGCCCAGTGTGTGAAGGGAACTGTCGCTCCTCCTTACAAAGGAAGGCAAAACAAGAGGCCCAGTGGGGCAGGCAACCGAGGTTAATTGGCGCATTCTGATGTTACGACTGTTTTCATCCTTGGGCGGGGCTTGCGTCCTCCCCGGACTTCCCAAGGAATGAGGGAGGCAGAGCAACACGAGGACCTGTGTGTGTCACAGCAAGTCAGCTCAGTGGTCTACCAAGTACTGGACACAGGGCAGGCGGCTGCACCTCAAGGGCTCAGGACCGAGGGGCAAGAACTTTCAGGAGATCTCCCAACAGATTATCCAGGGGGGAGGGAAGGATTCCTGATGTGATTTGGAAAGCTGCGGATGAGGGGAATAAGACACTTTGCCCTGTATATGGCAGTCTTCTACGCCACAAGTTGCTGTTTGTGCGGGAGGGGGAATATCGGCACCTAGAATATTCACCCTCACTTTACAAAAGAGCCTGCGGTGATTTAAATGGGCCGCTTCCCTGTTGGCTGTCTCTCATGATTGCATTCAGCCCCACACTTCCCTCCCCCAAAAGAATAATCGGGTGATGATGAGCAGACCTAAACGGACATTTCCATATATGGGTTTGTGCACATGCATTTGTGTGTGTGTGAGCAACGTGCCTGCTCTGGCCTGCAGGCCCTATTCCACCCTGCCCTCCTAGGTGTTTCTCAACCCCTGGTGGGGCTTTCCCCCCCCCCCCCCTGACCTTCTCAGGAATTACCCACTGGGAGGGTCAGGGCTCCCAGCTTCCCTTTCAAGCTCTGAGGCCTGGCCTCTGTGTCTCCTGCTGCCCAGTGCCGGGTCACCATGGGAACAGATTACTGCCTTGCGCGCCCTTGGGAGGAATAGCCACTTGCCAACTGCCTCCTTTCCTCCGGTGCTCCTTTTAAACAAGTGCGTCCGAGATGGTGCAGGGCTATGTGCTACAGAGAACCAGTGCCAGCATCAAAAGTTATAAAGTAGTTATTAAAATGAAAATGTTTACAAGCAGACTTTTAGCACAGCACCAGGCTGAGCAAGGGATACAAAAGAAATGGTTAAAAACACAACCCTCTGTCCCTCTCTCTATACATGCCCTATCAGATGTTAAAATGCGGGTGCCTCTTCAGTGGCGGCGGCCTTTCCAGCGGGTGCCTCTCCAGCGGTGGCGGCTGTGCCAGAAGCGATAGTGTGGGCGGTGATGGTGCCACCGACCCCATGGGTTCCAGCTGAGAGTGGGTTTACCCTCCCTTGGCTTTCCCTTGGGCAGCAGGAGACACTGTGGGCCTTTCAACAACTAGTTGTGAGCCGGGAGCAACAGACGCCGATAGGCAGCCGCGGCTCTGGGGACAATCTGCGGATGACAGCCGCCCTGGGACTACGGCAGCTGCCGGGAGATGTAAGATCGGAGGGCCCGGGCCCTACAGAGAGGCTCCTGTCGGTCTGGAGAGTGTGTCATTTTCTATGCCTGTCGTTTTCCACGCTTGACTTGCAATCTGAGTTTGGTAGGGCGGTGTGTGAGAGGAGACCAGAGAGTGGAGTGCCCCCAGTTGATGATTGTAACAGCGGCGATTCTGATCACTGGAGAGGGTGGTGCGCTTCGCCCTCTACAGCACGGAGCCAGAAGAGCCCTAGGAACATCGGGCTGGCTACATTGGGGAGAAGCCCTGGGATCTTCACATTGCTACCTGCAGACGGGGAACTGGAGAAGCCCAGGAACATCGCACTGGTATCTGGGGGGGAGGCTCGAAGTGGAGGGCCACCGTCTCAGGACTGGATGTTATAGTTTAATTCATGACGATGAAATTGGTGGGAGGGGTTGTGATTTTACATCTTATTAATTGGGGAGCATTGTTAGCTGTTGCTTAGTTTAGGATAATACTGTATTAGTGTAGGTTAGGCTGATTGACTACCCACAATTTAGAATAGATTGCTTTGCATAGCAACTGTTAGGATTGATTTTGGTAAGACAGGAAGTGAAATTGATTGATATTCCAGCACTGGAAACAGTGGACTTCCACCTGATTATACTCAGGGTGCATTCTACTGTTATTAGCAGTCTGAGGCTTGGCGAAGGCAGCTGGTACGGTAATGTCTCCCCAACAGATCCTGGTGCTCATGGGGCGGGGAAAGTATAGGGCGGGGAAAGTATAGTGGTGGGTTTAGGGTTAGGGTTAGCCAAGGGCTAAGGGAAGGGCACTGAGAAATAAGTTGGCTCGGTGTCCTTCCAGCCTATGACCCATCCCAAAGGTGGCCAGTGGTTGGCGTTGTGAAATGCCAGGTCTGTAAGTAATAAGACCATGGTCCTTTGAGACTTCTTGCCGGACCAGAGGCTAGACCTGGCTTGCATGACCAGGACCTGGGTGTGGGACGGGGAGACTGTTTTTCTTTCCCAACTTGACCCCCCCCCCAGGTTCTCGGTCCTTCACCAATCTCGGACTAAGGGGCGGGGGGGCAGAGTGGCTATGTTCATTCGGGAGGCTTACTCCTTCAGGGTGCTCCCGCCGCTGGAGATCACGGGCATTGAGTGTGTCGGCCTAGTGTGGGAAGCCAGGGAGAGTGTGGCTATTTGGCTGGTGTACCAACCACCTAATGCTCCAGCCAATAGCCTACCGTCCCTGCTGGAGGCCGTAGCAGGCTGGGCGCTGGAGCACCTTAGGCTTATTGTCTTGGGTGACTTCAACGTCCATGCCGATGACGCGACCTCCATGCCGGCAGTGGACCTGGTGTCATCCATGGCGGCGCTGGGATTCTCTCAATTTGTAATGACCCCCACTCATCGGGCTGGACACACGCTCGATTTGATCTTCGTGGCTGGAGTAACAGTGGACCGGTTTACAGCTTTGGCTGTACCATGGTTGGACCACCTAGCCCTGAAGGCCCGTCTGAATATCCCTTCCCGACCCTGTTTAGGCAGCGAGCATATTTTGGCTTGCCCACGGAGCCTAATGGACCCTTTGCAGCTCCAGAGGGCTCTGCAGGATCCGATGCCCCCAGGCGGCTCATTAGGTGGAGGACTGGCATAGCTGACTCTCCACAGCCATCGACGAGATCTCTCCCCGGTGCCCTCTGCGTCTCTGCTCCAGACTCGCTCCCTGGTATACCCAGGAGCTGAGGGATATGAAGCGGGAGCTAAGATGGCTAGAGAGACAGTGGCGACGTGCTCGCGACGAGGCTACAAGAGCATCTTATAGGACGTTTATGAGATCCTATGAGATGGAAGTCAAAGCTGCTAAGAGAGAGTTCTATGCGGCCGAGATTGCGTCCGCTAGCTCACGCCCAGCCAATTGTTTAGGACGATTTGGTCATTAACAGAGTTGCCCCAGGGCAAGCCAAATGTTAGGGAATCAGAGATTGGCTGTGAGGCATTTGCGAGCTATTTTGTGGATAAAGTCTTGTTGCTCCATTGTGACCTCCCCGCCACAGTTGAAACAGTAAAGGAACTCGAGTCCCCTCGCATGTCCACGTCAGGTTTGGATCGTTTCGACCCACTCAGCCTTGAGGAAGTTGACAGATTGCTTGTGACTGTACGCCCAACGACGTGAGACCTTGATCCGTGCCCTTCCTGGCTCATTAAAGCTGGCCACGAGGGGTTTTGAGGTGCCCTCAGGGAGATTATCAACAAGTCCCTTTCTGAGGGACAGTTCCCGGGACGCGATGGTCTACCCTCTCTTGAAAAATCCATCTTTGGATCTGGCCGAATCGGCTTAACTATCGGCCGGTTTCCAATTTGCCCTATTTGGGCAAATTAATCGAGAAGGCGGTGCCAGTACAGCTCCAGAGCTTTCTGGATGATGCTTCCGTGTTAGATCCCTTCCAGTCTGGCTTTCGCCCGGGACATGGGACGAAAACGGCATTGGTCGCTCTTACTGATGACCTCCCAAGACACCTGTATCGAGGCGGTTCGGTGGTGGTGCTGCTGCTTGACCTGTCGGCTGTGTTCAACATGGTCAATCACCAACTGCTTGCCTCCCGCCTCGCCAACGTGGGGATACAGGTGCTTGCCTTACAGTGGCTTGTCTCTTTTCTCCAGGGTCTGGGACAAAGATGGCGCTAAGGGAACAGCGGTCTGGGAGACGCTCACTTGATTGAGGGGTGCCTCAGGGTGCTGTGCTTTCCCTGATGTTGTTTAACATCTATATGTGCCCCCTTGGCTAGGTGGCTAGGAGGTTTGGGTTGGGTTGTCATCAATATGCTGATGACACCCAGCTCTACCTGATGTTGGGCGGCCAGTTGGACTCCAGACCGGAAGATCTGGACCGGGAGTTGCAGGCCGTGGCTGGTTGGCTCAGGTTGAGCCGGTTGAAGCTGAATCCGGTGAAGACGGAGGTCCTATGCCTGAGTCATGGTGGTAAGGGGTTGGGGCTCCCGCTCCCGACCTTCGATGGGGCGCTATTAGTGCCAGCATCGGAGGTTAGGAGCTTGGGAGTGCGCCTGGATCCCCTTCTGACAATGGAGGCCCAGTTAGCGGCCACTGCAAAATTGGCCTTTTACCATCTTCAGCTGGTTCGGCAGTTGGTTCCCTTCCTCGACTTCTGCGACCTAGCTATGGTGATCCATGCGATGGTCACCTCGAGATTGGATTACTGCAATGCTCTCTACATGGGGCTGCCCTTGTCCCAAATCCAGAGGCTGCAGCTGGTGCAGAATGCCGCAGCCAGGCTGCTGATGGGCCTCCCGCGTTGGGAGCACATCCAGCCTGTGCTTAAGCTACTGCACTGGCTGCCAATTGCTTACCGGATTCGCTTCAAGGTGCTGGTGCTTACCTTTAAAGCCCTAAATGGCCAGGGTCCAGCTTACCTGAGGGACCGCCTTTCCCCATTTGTGCCCCAGAGAGCACTACGGTCTGGGGCCCAACAACGTCTATCTATCCTGGGCCCCAAGGAGGCGAGACTTGCCCTTACCAGGGCCAGGGCATTTTCGGTGGCAGCTCCTTACTGGTGGAATGAGCTCCCGGATGAGATCAGGGCCTTACGGGACCTCTCACAGTTCCGCAGGGCCTGCAAGACAGAGCTCTTCCGCCAGGCTTTCAAATAGGAGCCGCCACCACAGTTACCATCAATCCGGAATATCGGACTAGCCCATTCTGAGCCTCACCGGCGAACATCTGGACCATGGGACTGATCTTAAGACCTGAAGACCGAAGCAATGCAGATACAAGCCATTCATCTTAAGGTTACTCTGATGTAGCGAGCACTTTACTGTTAAGATTATTTTTAAGGG